>NC_090816.1:36051244-36355054 GCF_000390325.3 Nicotiana tomentosiformis
GGTTGACCCTAGTACCGGTTCAAATCAATTTCAACCGGAAATTGACACTGTTACCGGTGATATTTTATATTATGATCCAAAAAAAGATCGGGAAGAGTTGGCAAAAATGGTAACTGTTATGCGTTTACCCTATAGTTTTCCTTCTGACCCTAACTTTGTGCATTATATTAGAAAATTTTTTAATCCTACTTATAAAGGTTTTCCTCGCACAACCGTAAAGAGCGATATTTATAAATATAAACATGAATATGAATAATACTTACGCTATTTATTTACTCATATAAATTATCGTGTTGCTATTACAACTGATATTGGTAGAAGTGGTAACGACTGTGATTACCTTACTGTTACCAGTCATTAGATTGATGAGGATTGGATAATGCAAAAGCGCATTATTTCTTATAGAATAATTAATTCACGTCACACATGGCAGTTTATTGCTAGCACAGTGACAGATATTTGTAGATATTTTTGCATTAGTGATAAAATAATATCAATTTCAATGGATAATGCTACTAGTAACACAAATACTATAGCCTTGCTTACCACTATGCTAAATCCTGCATTTAGTGATATTTTTCATGTTAGATGTATTTTCATATTTACCATTTAATTGTGGATGATGGTATGGGAATTTTAAATGTTGAAATTGAAAAGGTTAAAATGGCTCTTAGCTAGTTTTTTTATTCAAACCATAGAAGTAGACTTAGAGAATATTTTAAAAGATGTGATGAATTTGGCCTAAGTGAAAGAAAGGTTCCTAAACCTTGTCCAACTAGATGGAATTACATGTATGAAAGTTTGGTTGTTGCATATGAATATAGAAACCCCATAACTAAACATTTAATGCACATGTAAGTGATGATGATGAGCACCTTACAAATGGGAATTGGGCTAATGTTAAAATACTTGTAGATTTTTTAGAAAAATTATATATTGCTACAAATAAATTTTCTGGGCAATATTATCCTACTATTTCTAACTGTTTAGTTTATATTGCAGAACTTGCAAATTTGTTTGCTTACAATCCACGAAAGATTGTAACTCATGTTTGGCATAGTTATCAACAAGGATTTGGATATTTGGCAAGAGAAAGTTATCTTTGGGGCTTTCTTTGCTCAAATCCCTATAATCAACACAGACCTCATATGATATTTGGCACTGGGACCACATTGGCCAGCCAAGTGGTGTAACGGACGACTCAGATCACATTAGCTTTCAATTGTTTTGTAATCTCTTCCTTTATCTTATCACTCATGTCCGTTTTGAATTTTCTTTGTTTTTGTTGGATGGACGGAAAATTGGGATAAGTGGTAAGTTTGTGCACCACTAAATGAATGCTCAGTCCTCGCATGTTGTCATATGGCCATACAAATACATCTTTGAATTCAACCAAAATTTGGATCAGGGCATCCATGATTTTCGGGTCCGCATGGATACTTATCTTTGTGTCCCTGAACTCTTCTAAGTTTTCCAGGTTAATTGGCTTGATTTCCTTTAGATTTGGCTTAGGTTTATTCTCATACTATTCTAATTCTCAGTTTATTTCCCTAAAGCCTCATCTCCATCACATCCTACCTCTTGACTCATTATTTCTAAGTTAGACATCATTTTAGGATCTTGGCATAAATTTTACAAGCATGTCATGTTATTAAAGTCTGTATAAACAGAACTGAAAAGAAGATAAGAAAAATAACAAAATCAGGAAAAAGAAAAGAGACATTAATTGACGATGAAATATAGATATCTTTGAATTGAATTGAAATATATAAGGGTCTACGTAAGAAAGTTAAACAATAAAGTAAAAACATTCGAATTACACCTTAAGAAAACCGAATACAGAAAAAACGACAAGAGAGACTACCGGGACTCCCGTCTGACAGGGAATGGGGTAGCCTCCCAATTCTCGAGCTCAAAGTTAGGGCCCATATACTTCACTTCAGCACGGCTCGTGCCTTCCCTGGGCTGGACCATGTTTGACTCTCTTAGCTTCTCTTTCAAACCTTCACATATTTCGTCTATTTTTTTTCAGACGTGAAGACTTATTCCTCTTCTTAAGCATATTTTGACTTGACGAAAGACTATGAAAGGTGCGGGATGGGCTTTGAGAGAACCCACCCATCTTCTTTACACACTTTAGCCTATTTCTTATCAGTCGAAGTGGGCAGGAAGGCAAGTCCGAAGGTTCCCTCATTCTTAGTTGGCGAAATAGGCTCAAAGATGCCCCACAGCGATGGCAGCAGGGTACTCAGGCTATGCTTTCTAGTCCAGTTGCTACTCCACCTGCACAGCTAGCTAAGGGTGTAGGACAGACGGGTAGAGGACATCCTAGAAAGGGAGTCATGCCCTTTGTTATGCTTTCTCTAGTAGGACTGAGGCTGTTGCAGCAGATGCTATCATTACAGGTTGAGCCCTAGGTATATTGGTCCTTTTGAGGTGGTAGAGACAGTTGGAGAGGTGGCCTACAGACTTGCCTTTCCACCTAGTTTATCGGGAGTTCACCTAGTGTAAGGGTAGCAAGTGGGCCGGTACCGGGCCTAAATGGGCTAAGTGGTCCGGTCCAAACGGTCCCAGTCCCGGGCCGGTCCCAAATTAAACGGGCTAAACGGTCCCGGGCTAAACGATCTTTTTGCAGGGACTGGCCCGGGACCGGGACCGTTTGGTCCCGGGCTAAACGGTCCCGGCCCACGGGTTAAATGGGCTAAGTGGGTCCAACGGATTTTTTTAAAAATTAAATAGAAATTAGAGATAAAAGGATGTTAAAAATAATATCTAAGTCTAAAGACAAAAATATTATAAAGAGATATGCCTTGTAATTTTATTATAGGATTAAAAAATATAGCAATATCTTTCTTAGTCTTCATCCCCCTATGGAATGAGCACAACAAGGTGCTAATACCACCATTGAGAAGAAAAAGAAACTAATCAAGATGTGCCAAAATATAAGTTACATAATACATACTAATTTTTGTTCATACAAGTTCCATGGTATCTCTTACAAACTTTATAAATCTATCAAGGTCCCGAGGAATTTCCGTTGGTGGTGGCGGAAAAGTAGCTTGGTCATCGCCACTTCCGGGCGAAGAAACATCCTTCGCAAGTTCAGCTAGCATTTCTTGGTAAACTTCGTCTTCATCTGGTTGTGATTCAGCAAGTCCAAAATTTCTTCTTTCCGACCGAATCCAATCTCTAAAAAGTACTGATTTTTCCAAGCTCTCCCTCATAGATGCTCTATAATCACCGAGTTGAAGTCTTGCTTGACTGAAAGCGCTCTCTATTGTCACTGTTAAACCTTGAATAGTTAAAATGTCTCGGGCCATCATTGAAAGAACCGGAAAGTATTTTTCTTTTTCCTTCCACCATTCCAAAAGATTAAAGGAGCCGTCCGGATTCACTTCCTCAATTCCCTGCGACAAATAAACTTCAAGCTCATTTAGTTGTAAAAAATTACTGCTACTAGAACCTTGAGAACCCCTAAACCCTGCCCAAGCACTAAGTGCTCTTACTCCCGCAGTTCTTTTAGATGATTGAGAATCAGAAGAAGAATGAGTTAGAACATTTGGTCTAGCATGATTTAATGCAACTTGATAAGTATTAAAAATAGTTTGAGCATTTATTCTAATTGAGGTTATTTCTTCCGGAAGTTGAGACAATTCCTCATCTTCAAGTGCTAAACCATTATAAACAGTTTTATACCAAAAATGAGGACCTCCTAATTTCATACAAGGATTTAACAAAGCGGAAACACCATAAAGTTTCATCTGGGAAACTTCTGGGGTTCATAGTCAGTCGTTGCGGCATCGAGTTGGATCCATCAAAGATAAAATCCATTCAAGATCTACCACCTCTAAATGGCAAGAAATAGTTTATGAGCCCATTTTCAAACTTTTAAAGAAAGACGTGATAGTCAAACGGATGGATGAGTGCCAAGAAGCTACTGACAAAGTCAAGGAATATCTGTCAAATCCATCTTTGGTTATGTCCGAGCTGGGAAGACCTTTATTCTTATAATTGACAGTCTTGGAAACTCTTTCGGATGTGTGTTAGGGAAACATGATGTAGCTGGGAAGAAAGAGTAGGAAATTTATTACCTGAGCAAGAACTTCACTAGCTATGAGGTTAAGTATAATTTTCTAGACAAAACATGTTGCGTCCTGACCTAGGTTGCTCAGAAGCTAAGGCACTACCTTTTAGCTTACACAACTTACCTCATCTCCAGGATAGATCCCCCGAAATACATATTCCATAAAACGGTGTCGATCGGAAGGTTAGCAAAGTGGTAGATCCTGCTCACTAAATTTTACATTGTCTATGTCATCCGTACCATGATGAAAGCCCAAGCTTTAGAGAATCATCTGGCTGAAAATTCGATTGATGATGAATACCAGCCTTTGAACACTTACTTTCTGGACGAGGAAGTAAATTCAGTCGAAGTGGTCCCAAAAAACAGCAATACTTGGAAAATGTTCTTTGATGGAGCTATAAATGCAAAAGGTGTAGGGATTGGGGCAATTCACATTTCATCCACTGGTCCACACCACCCGGCCACAACCCAGCTTCGTTTGTTTTGTACGAGCAATACTACTGAATGTGAGGCCTACATAATGGGCATGAACATGGCAATTGAAATGGATGTGCAAGTATTATTGATCATGGGAGACTCCGACTTGCTTATTCGACAGGCTCAAGGTGAATGGGAAACTCGAGACATCAAACTCATCCCATACAGGCAACATGTGGAAGACCTTAGCAAACGGTTCAGATCTGTTGGGTTTAGGTACATTCCTCGATTCCACAATGAGTTACCAGATGCATTAGCTACATTGGATTCAATAAACTCATACCCGGGTAAAACTCACATTAACCCGTTGGAGATTCAAGTGCGGGAAAGGCATGATTAATGTAATGCAATCGAGACAGAGCTGAATAGTGAACCATGGTATCACGATATCAAACAATTCCTGAAAACAAAAGAGTATCTGGAACAAGCGAACGGGGATCAAAAGAGAATCATCAGATGACTTGCTAGTAGTTACTTTTTAAACGGGGAAATTCTATACAAGAGAACCCCGAACCTGAATCTGTTGAGGTGTGTGGACTCTAGAGAAGCTGGGCGGATTATGATTGAGGTACATTCGGGAGGATGTGGACCTCATATGAATGGTTATGTCATTGCAAAGAAAATACTATGAGCAGGTTATTATTGGATGACCATGGAAAAGGATTATTTCAGCTTCATCCACAATTGCCGTCAGTGTCAAATACACAACGACCTGATCTATTCACCACCTTCAAAATTGCATCCCATGTACGCACCTTGGCCTTTTTTCACATGGGGCATGGACGTTATTGGACCGATCAAACTGAAAGCTTCAAACTGTCATAGGTTCATCTTGGTTGCCATTGATTACTTCACAAAATGAGTTGAGGCAGTCACCTTCAAAGTTGTTACCAAGAAGGCGGTGGTAGATTTGGTGCACTCAAACATTATTTACCGTTTTGGTATTCCTGAAACTATCATTATGGATAATACTACAAATTTGAACAGCCATTTGATGAGAGAAGTATGTGATCATTCAAAATTATGCATCGCAATTCTACCCCTTATCGACCCAAAGCCAATGGCATCGTTGAAGCCACAAACAAGAACATTAAGAAGATCCTTAGGAAAATGGTACAGGGCTCCAGGCAATGTCATGAAAAGCTGCCTTTCGCACTTTTGGGATACCGCACAACCGTGCGCACTCAGAGGGAGCCACCCCATACTTATTATTTTATGGCACTAAAGCCGTAATACCTACGAAAATTGAAATTTCCTCTCTTCAAATCATTGTCGAATCTGAAATTGAAGATGAGGAATGGGATAAAACCCGATTAGACTAATTGACATTGATTGATGAAAAATGGTTTATCGCGGTTTGTCACGAGAAGTTGTACCAAGCAAGAATGGCCCACGCCTACAACAAGGTAGTGCGACTCAGGCATTTTGAAGTGGGAAAACGTGTTCTGAAACGTATCCTTCCGCATGTGGAAGAAGTTAAAGGGAAATTTGCTCCAAATTGGCAAGGTCCATACATTGTTAAAAGAGTGATGCTGAAGGGAGAGTTGTACTTTGGAGACATCGAAGGAAATATCACTGAGATGACCGTCAATCCAGATGAAGTCAAAAGGTACTATGTTTGACCCATTACTCAACATTAATGTTCTCTGGTTGGGATGACAAAGGCCTTCATTCTCGCTACCCAAAAGCCATCAATCCTTTTTGCAAACCCCTTGTGCCAGTTCATTTTTTTTAATTACCCTCTTTGGAACCTTGTTATCGAAAAAAAATATGTTTAGGATAATTGAACTACGTCCGACCAGATTCTAAAAGGATAAGTAGGCATCCTTACTCTTTAGTATGGTCACACCAAACAAAAAATCCACATTTCCCCAAATGTTAAAATTGGGGCAGCAGTTACGGTATTTCGGCGATGGTTTCGCCCGAAAGGTTCCAAAGTTATAGTTCAATCCATATTATTTTTATCCAAAACCCTTTCATGACCTTATGACCATTCAGAAAGAATGTTAAAGAATCAGAGGTCACATGTATTTGGACCAGGTGTCATTAAGAATGAGAGAAATAAAATGAGAGAAACTTATTGATGAAAACCTTCACGGGCACCGTAAGGCGATGATGAGTAGAGAAATAAAATTGAGAGAGTCTTGTTAGTGAAAACCCGCAAAGGGCACTATAAGGTGACAGTGAGAAGAGAAATGAGAGAGATCCGCTAGTGAAATCCCTCAAAGGGAATTAATGATCGAAAAGAGGATCCACGCCTCCACGGCCTCAATACAGTCCTGAGAAGGAGTTCTCTGTTTCAAGACAAGAGTTGTGATGAGTTTCTAAGAGTCGGACAGTTTGTACGGATCAAGCGTCCAATCCAAGAGGCATGTCATGTCCATTGAGGTCCGCATGTACTCCTAGATAAGTCCTTCTTTTCTTTCCCCAAAAGGAACACTTTTTGTTTAAAATCCCTCTCTCTCTAATTGCTTACTTTACCTATACAACTAAAGTTTTTTCTTTAAATTCCTTTTGGTCTAGCTTTGTGTCAAAAGAAAGGCAAAGAAAGAACGACAAGGTCGATTACCGGGTTCTTATTTGAACCAAGCTGATATATTCAAAAGGCCCTCAGCCTCGACAAAAGCATCAAGTTGTCCCCGACTAGCCATGATTGACAGATGCCCTAAAATTGAAAGCTTTAAAGGAAAGAAGCCTATTCTAAATTCCATCACAGGCAAAAAGAAGTTGAAAGGTTAGGCCTTACTAAGAAACTAGCCATTATGTTGAGAGTCCTAAAGCCAAAGGCTCCACGGGGCCAGGAATGAGGATTGATATTCAGGAAACAACCTTTTACCATTAAAATCAACAACCAAAGCAAGAAGATGGGCCGAGACCAAGTGACTGAATCACTCAAGGCCACAAACCAACCACCTTTCTGAACTAACAATTGTTCTTTATTGGCAAACAGAAAACATACACGGTGCAGGAAAAAGAGGCTCGCAAGAAACAGGTACCATCAAAAGGAAAATCATGCAGAGAGTAAAAACAACTCTGCAACAGGCAAACATTCTCAAAAGGGAAGTCCTCTCAAAATTCTTTCCCACATTTTGCTCGCATTGCTAGTATAGGGTACACCACTCCCTAGCTGAATTTTCCAACATAGGGTACACCACTACCTAGTTGATGACTTTAGACATATGGTACACCACTCCTTAATCTCTTTACCAGTATAGGGCTCACAGTCCCTACCTATATTTTCCACCATAAGGTACACCACTCCCTAGTTGAAGATTTTAGAATCGGGTAAAGCACTCCCTAGTCTCTTTACCAGTACAAGGTATATCAATTCCTAGCTATGCTTTCCAGCATAGGGTACACTACTCCCTAGTTGAAGTATATCTTTAGACGTAGGATACACCACTCCTTAGTCTCTTTACCAGTATAGGGTACACTATTCCCTAGCTGTGCTTTCTAATATAGGGTACACTACCACCTAGTTGATGATTTTAGACATAGGGTATACCAATCCCTAGTCTCTTTACCAGTATAGGGTAAACCAATCCTAGTTGTACTTTCCAAGATATGGTACACCTCTCCTAAGTCCCTTTACTAGTATAGGGTATACCAATCATTGGTTTTGATTCCCAACATAGGGTACACAATGCCTACTTGATGATTTTTAGATATAGGGTACGCCATTCTCTAGTCTCATTTTAGTATAGGGTACACCATTCCCTACTTGCATTTTCCAACATATGGTACATCATTCCATAGTTGATTGTTTTAGACATAGCGTACACCATTCCCTAGTCTCTTTACTAGTATAGGGTACACCAATCCCTAGTTGTATTTCCCAATATAAGGTACACCATTCCCTAGTTGATAATTATCTTTAGACGTACAGTATACCACTCCCTAGTCTCATTGCTAGTATAGGGTATACTATTCCCTAACTGCATTTTTTCCAATTTAAGGTACATCAATCCGTAGTTAAGGAATTGTTTTGACAATAAGGGTACATCATCCCCAAAGAATCATGATTTTCCTAGGGTACCCCATTCCCGATATCTTCTTACTTTTAATAAAATAAATAATTTAGAATTTTGTTACAATAACTCATGAAATTTCCTAGTGAAAACTGTGGCAGAAAATTTCGTTCGTCTGTTTGGTGTTTAAGCATATCTTACCTCAAGGCACTGGGGCTTGAGGTGATTGAAGGAAGGATTCACGATCCATAACAAAAGAAAAGAAATCAATTCAAGATGCAAAAGTAGATAACAGAGGATATGGACTTGGTCAGGGCACGACTGAAGTCACGAGCGTCACATCCTCCATCTTGATCAACAAAGAAGCCATGGAGGAGTGAACTAGCACCTACAGCTGGGAGGCATCAAGATTCGAATCGAAGTTTGCATGAAGAACTAGTCAAGGTTCAAGACCAAGCTTCAGAAGACTTATAAATAGGAATCTCGTAACTTATAGTTGATAGGCATGTTTAGTGTTACACAGTGTCTTCCTGAAGTTCCTTGGAAGGGAGACATAAGGGTAAGAAACCGATGTTAGTGCGGTTGTTGTCCGCCAACTGAGGTCCCCTCCGTACACTATACTAGATTGTCAGTGCCGTACGGAAAAATAAATATCGTGAGCAATTGAGCAGCGAAAATGAGCAATTGATAATGAAAGCTTATTGTATTGATGATGATGAAAGCTATTACAAAATGCTATGCGTTGTCGGGGGGAGAGACACCAGTACAGAGAAATGATTGATTTCTTGAATGTTTGAATGCTTTGGTCCCCCTTTATAATGCTTAAAAATAATAAACCAAAGTTACGTGAGTTGACCTATGAAAGCTGTAAAAGAACACTAAAAGAAAATGATGTAAAACTACTCTATAATTACAATGAAAAGGACTTAGTCTTCTACAAGGTAGAAGCAAGTCCGATGGCAGAAACTTTGTCTTGAGCATCAGGGTCTGTGCGCGCGACACTTTGGATCTGCCTGTGGCTGGGCGCTGGCGCTTGGCATAGAATCTGCGCGCGCGACATTGTCTGTACACGTGGTGCTGTTGGAAACATGATGGTCTGTGCGCACGACATTGTCTATGCGTGCGACACTGTTGGCCTTTGCTAGCTGCTGGGCGCTGGCAATGATTATCGGTGGGGCGACAGAGGCACATGCGTGCTTGTCACTTGGAGCTGCCAAGACCACGGGGCCGACCATGGCGCTAGGCATTTGGAGGCTTGCCAGGATGCCACAGGGCGCGTCCAGGGGGTCATGGATCGATGATGGAAAGCAGCCCATGACATTCTCCCCCACCTGAGTTGGCAATATCGTCGGAGCCTTACCTGCAGGATGATGATTGGTCAGGCTGTTGTTGGCTGGGAGGTCTGTTCCCCTCGGTCTTATGAGGTGGCTTTCTAAATGATCTTCCATGTATTTCTGAAATGCTCTGAGGCGGCTGACATGGAAGACTGGATGGATTTTTCACCAGGCTAGTTTGTTCAGCTGGTATGTGGATTTCTCGATGCGTCTTTCAATGGAAAGGGTCTGATGTATCTTTGCAATAGGCGAGAGTCATGGGTCCTCTTTGCAAACAAGTTCCGCCTCGGGGTTCTTACCATCACTTTGTCGCCTCCTTGATGTTGGGCAAAGCAAAGGTTTTGTTCGGCATACCTCGTTTCCCACTCTTAGGATTTGACAAGATAGCTCTGCACTATCGCCAAAGTTTGCTCCCATTCTTATGAGAAACAAGTAGCTCGAGGAGATGTTAGCATGTTTGGTGCATTCATAGTCTGTGGGAGTAGCGATTGCTGTCCAGTAACAATTTCAAAAGCGCTTTTGTTTGTAGGGGCACACTTTTGTAAATTGAAACACAGCTGAGTAGCATCCAGAAGCTTCACCCAATTTGTTTGTGACTCGGTTGCAAATTGGCGGAGATATTGCTCAAGCATGTAATTGAACTGGTCTATCTGGCCATCTGCTTGTTGATGGAAGTTTGAGTTATGACTCAATTTGGATTCGAGGCACCTAAAGAAATGGGTCCAAAATTTTCTAGTGAAGCGTGAGTCGCAGTCACTAATGATGTCTTTGGGCATGCTCCAATATTTGACAATATGAGAGAAAAAGAGTCGAGTTGTATCTTCTGCTGATATGTTCTGTGGGGCTGCTATGAAGGTAGCATACTTGAAAAATCGGTCTACTACCACCAAGATGGTTGCAAGATTTCCGACCTTGGGTAATCCTATGATGAAATTCATGGAAATGCTTTCCCAAGGTCTCTGTGGGACAGGTAGCGGCTCCAAGAGTCCCGCTTGTGCTGAAAGATCCAACTTGTCCTTTTGGCATGCTTGATAAGTCTTCACATACTGAGGGGCGCCATGAGTTGTTGGACACCGATGATAGGATGTTTTATTGATAATGTTGAAGGCAGCCGGAGTCGTAGTTTCAGGTCTTTTGATTTCCTTCTTTGACTGCATGGCCTAGATGTTTTCAGCGGCCATCTTTATGGGTATGCACGGTATGGTGCGGGGTTTGGCCATGTTGTCTCCCATCATTAGGAGCATGTTGGCATATGGTACCGGGATGGTGTTGGTTTTCCTGAGGAATTCCAATACCACTATCAGTTCGAAGTCATTGATGATAGCTATGCGAAAGTTGAATATTCTCTTGTATGAGCCAAGCTTCATTGGTACTTCTTTGTCTATTCCACTCACTGGCTGGGATAGAGAGTTGATAGCCTAGACACGACCCCTACTCTTTTGCACCGCTAGACCGAGGCGCTGCACTTGAGTTGAGGCCTGGTAGTTGTGGGTAGCACCCGTGTCTATCAATGCCCGAATGGGTTTGCCGTTTACTTTCATGTCGACGAACATTAAGGTCCTCTTTTGTGTGGTGGGAGGCCTTTCATCAGCCTTTTCTTTCCCTTTCTTGGCGATTGGGCATGCGTTCTTCTTGGGGTTACCAGCACAGGTTCCCGCCAAGGTATTAGGAATGGAGCCAACAAATGCGTTGAAGGCACCTACTTGCTCTGCGCCATCTGAGTCGTCATGATCTGACTCATCTTCAACAATCTGTTGAGCATTGATCTGTGTATTTGGGCATTGATTGTTCCAATGTTCCCCGCCGCAATGACTGCATTTTGAAGGGGGCTTTCTTCCCTGATTATTGTTGACTGATGCAGCACTGTTGCTGCTTGAGGAAGGATTCTTATATTTGGATGCACCTCGATCTCCTCCGTTTCTGTTAGGGCCGCCATTGCTAGATTGGCTCCCGTTATATCCCCCACGGATAGGTGGTTGGGGCCTATCCTTCTGAGTTTCCATATGATAGTCTCCAAGGCATTCTGCAGCTTGAATGGCCTTGGACAGGGTATCTACTCTTTGTCTTTGCAGCTCCATACGAGCATGAGGTTTCAAACCTTCTATGAATGCGAATAGTTTGTCTTTGTCCCCCATATCCCGTATGTTTATCATGAGTGCGTAGAATTCTCGCATGTAATCCCGCACTGACCTGGTGTGGCAGAGTTCATGCAGCTTTCTCCGTACATTTTATTCCACGTTTTCGGGGAAGAACTGTAGATGTATAACTGCCTTCAGTTCTGCCCATGTCTGGAGAGTATCTTCACCGGCCCTGATGGCTTCGTATTTCACTCGCCACCAGAGTTTTGCATCAACTTGAAGATACATAGAAGCAGTTGCTACCTTTTTGGCTTCTTCCAACTGTCCTACGGCATCGAAGTATTGTTCGATGTCAAAGATGAAATTTTCCACCTTTTTAGTGTCCCGAGCTCCGTTGTATGGCTTTGGCTCCGGGATTTTCAGCTTTTGTGGCATAGGGGCAATGTTCATGGCACCCCTGATTTGGTTTTCGCCTCCTTTGAGCAGGCTTTGAAGGGCAGCATTGACAACATTGAGCTAGCCTGTCAAGTTCTCTATGATTTGCTGCATGATAGTCATTCTGTCTACCTCTAGTTCTCGATGGGATAAATCCTCAGCACACTCCTGTTGGAGGTCCACGAATTTGCCATGAATTTCGGCTGTCTCGACGGCTTCCGTTTGCCGGTCTTCCTCAGAGTCGCGACTGATGTTTGCTATGTCAACTTCGGCCTGCCGGATTCTGCGGTCTAGGTCGTCCAACCTTTGCACTAGGCTGGTTTTTAAATCAGGCACCGTATCCACGATGGGTCGTAATACGTCAACCGTCTCTTGAAGGGTCGTGATGCGATCCCCGTAATTCACTTGGTCAGAAATGGTGGTGATGGCAATGGGTTCCCTCATCCGATGTCGAGCCTAGGTTTTGATACCAACTATTACGCGGTGCCTTCCTAAAGTTTCTTGGAAGGGCGACATAAGGCTAAGCAACCGATGTCAGTGCGATTGCTGTCCACCAACTGAGGTCCCCTCCGTACGCTAGACTAGATTGTCAGTGCCGTACGCGAAAACTAATGTCGTGAGTAATTGAGCAATTGATGATGAAAGTTGATTGTATTGATGATGATAAAAGCTATTAGAAAATGCTATGCGGTGTCGGGTTGGAGAGACACTAGTACAGAGAAATGATTGCTTGCTTGAATGTTTGAATGCTTTGGTTCCCCTTTATAATGCTTAAAAAAAATAAAACAAAGTTACATGAGTTGACCTATGAAAGATGTAAAAGCACACTGAAAGAAAATGAAGTAAAACTACTCAATAATTACAATGAAAAGGACTTAGTCTTCTACAAGGTAGAAACAAGTCCGATGGAAGCAACTTTGTCTTGAGCATTAGGGTCTGCACGCGCGATACTATTGAGATCTGCCTATGGCTGGGCGCTGGTGCTTGGCATAGGATCTGAGCGCACGGCATTGTCTGTGCGCGCGGTGCTGTTTGAAACATGATGGTCTGTGCGCACGACATTGTCTGTGCACGCGACACTATTGGCCTTTGCTAGCTTCTAGGCGCTGGCAATGATTATCGGTGGGGAGACAGAGGCACATGCGCGCTTGTTACTTGGCACTGCCGAGACCATGTGGCCGACCGTGGCGCTAGACGTTGGGAGGCTTACCAGGATGCCACAGGACGCGTCCAAGGGGTCATGGGTTGATGATGGAAAGCAGCCCATGACATTAGTTTCCTTTGACCTTGATTTTAGTGTAATAAGGAGTTCAGAAAGCAACAGCAACACCAACAACAACAACAACACCAACACCACCACCACCACCACCACCACCAACAACAACAACAACAACAATAACAACAACAACAACAACAACAACAACAGTGAAATCACACAATAACAACAACAACAAGAGTGAAATCACAGCTCTTCGGCAACAACAACAACAACAACAACACTGAAATCACACAACAACAATAACAACAACAACAATAACAGTGAAATCACAGCTCTTCGGCAACAACAACAATAGTGAAATCATACAACAACAACAACAATAGTGAAATCACACAATAACAATAACAATAGTAAAATCATAGCTCTTCGGCAACAACAACAACAACAACAACAACAGTGAAATCACAGCTCTTCGACAACAAAAATAACAACAACAACAATAACAGTGAAATCACATAACAACAACAACAACAACAACAACAATAACAGTGAAATCACACAACAACAACAACAACAATAATAAGAAATCACACAACAATAACAACAATAACAGTGAAATCACAGCTCTTCGATAGTCTCAGATAGCAACAACAACAACAACAGTGAAATCACAGCTCTTCGGTAGTCTCAGATAACAACAACAACAACAACAACAGTGAAATCACATAACAACAACAACAATGAAATCACACAAAAACAACAACAGTGAAATCACACAACAACAACAACAACAACAACAACAACAACAACAGTGAAATCACAGCTCTTCGGTAGTCTCAGATAACAACAACAATAGTGAAATCACAGCTCTTCGGTAGTCTCAGATAACAACAACAACAATAACAAAAACAACAATGAAATCATACAACGATAACAACAACAACAATAGTGAAATCACACAACAACAACAATAACAATAGTGAAATCACAACTCTTCGGCAATAACAACAACAACAATAACAACAAAAACAATAACAACAATAATAACAACAACAACAACAACAACAACAGTGAAATCACACAACAACAACAACAACAACAACAACAACAACAACAGTGAAATCACACAATAACAACAACAAGAGTAAAATCACAGCTCTTCGTCAACAACAACAACACTGAAATCACACAATAATAACAACAATAATAACAATACTGATATCACACAACAACAACAACAACAACAACAACAAGAACACTGAAATCATAGCTCTTCGGCAACAACAACAGTGAAATCACACAACAATAACAACAATAGTGAAATCACATAACAACAACAACAACAACAGTAAAATTAAGCTCTTCGGCAACAACAACAACAGTGAAATCACAACTCTTCGGCAACAACAACAACAATAATAACAGTAAAATCACAGCTCTACGGTAGTCTCAGATAACAACAACAACAACAACAACAATAATAGGGAAATCACAGCTCTTTGGTAGTCTCAGATAACAATAACAACAACAACAACAGAAAAATCACACAACAACAATAACAACAACAACAATGAAATCACACAAAACAACAACAACAGTGAAATCACACAACAACAACAACAACAACAACAACAACAATAGTGAAATCACAGCTCTTCGGTAGTCTCAGATAACAACAACAGTGAAATCACAGCTCTTCGGTAGTCTCAGATAACAACAACAACAATAACAAAAATAACAGTGAAATCATACAACAACAACAATAGTGAAATCACACAACAACAATAACAACAGTGAAGTCACAACTCTTCGGCAATAACAACAACAACAACAACAACAAAAATATCATCATCATCAACAACAACAATAACAACAACAATAACAACAACAGTGAAATCACACAATAACAACAATAACAACAATAAGATTAAAATCACAACTCTTCGGCAACAACAACAACAACAACAACAACAATACTGAAATCACACAACAATAACAACAACAACAACACTAAAATCACACAACAATAATAATAACACTAAAATTACAGCTCTTCGGCAACAACAACAACAGTGAAATCACACAAAAACAACAACAATAGTGAAATCACACAACAACAATAACAACAGTAAAATCACAGCTCTTCGACAACAGCAACAACAACAGTGAAATCACAGCTCTTCGGCAACAACAACAGCAACAATAACAGTGAAATCACACAACAACAACAACAACAACAACAATAACAACAACAATAATAACAGTAAAATCACACAACAACAACAACAACAACAATAACAGTGAAATCACACAACAACAATAACAACAGTGAAATCACAGCTCTTCGGTAGTCTCAGATAACAACAACAACAACAACAACAACAACAGTGAAATCACAGCTCTTCGGTAGTCTCAGATAACAACAACAACAACAACAACAACAATAGTAAAATCACACAACAACAACAACAACAACAGTGAAATCATACAAAAACAACAACAACAACAACAACAACAACAACAACAACAACAACAACAACAACAACAGTGAAATCACACAACAACTGCAACAACAACAACAACAACAACAACAACAGTGAAATCACAGCTCTTCGGTAGTCTCAGATAACAACAACAACAATAATAAAAACAACAGTGAAATCATACAACAACAACAACAACAACAACAACAATAGTGAAATCATACAACAACAACAACAACAACAATAATAGTGAAATCACAACTCTTCGGCAATAACAACAACAACAACAACAATAACAGTAAAATCACACAACAACAATAACAACAACAACAACAACAGTGAAATCACACAATAACAATAACAACAAAAATAATAGTGAAATTACACAATAATAACAACAACAACAACAACAACAGTGAAATCACATAACAACAACAACAACAATAACAACAATAACAACAATAGTGAAATCACAGCTCTTCGGTAGTCTCAGTTAACAACAATAACAACAACAACAGTGAAATCACAGCTCTTCTGTAGTCTCAGATAACAACAACAATAATAACAACAATAATAACAACAACAATGAAATCACACAACAACAACAACAACAACAGTGAAATCATACAACAACAACAACAACAACAATAACAACAACAACATCAACAACAACAACAACACAGCTCTTCGGTAGTCTCAGATAACAACAATAACAACAACAATAACAACAACAACAACAACAGTGAAATCACAGCTCTTCGGTAGTCTCAGATACCAACAACAACAACAACAACAACAACACAACTCTTCGGTAGTCTCAGATAATAATAATAACAACAACAACAACAACAACAACAACAATAACAACAACAACAACAGTGAAATCACAACTCTTCGGTAGTCTCAGATAACAACGACAACAACAACAGTAAAATCACAGCTCTTCGGTAGTCGGAGATACCAGAACTTGCAAAACTACACTAACCTCATTCTTTTATAGCCAAAGATATGTAAACAACTTTGGAAGCAAGGTTCAGTCAATCTTTTTCAAAATGCTTTCCCATGCGTTATCAAACGGGCAAAATTTAATCACAATTACTCGCTTTAACTTTGCTCGAAAACTCTTCAGGTTCTTGAGCAAAGAGGGGAAGCTGTAAGTTTGTAATTTTTTCCCTATGCACAACTTACTCGTAAAAAATATTTCAAAATAGTATTTTATTTATTTTGTAGAATTTTAGGGAATTTATTTATTTGATTAAATTTTAAATGAATTTCAAGATTATTAGCATTATTGCATTAATAGGAGCATTTTAAAATCATCAAAACTATTTTTGTCTTTTATTCATTGCATTTTAGGATCTTAATTCCATTTTTTATGATTAATCACACGTTTAATGCATTGTTATAATACAAAAAGATCACAAAAATTCATTAGCCGTTTTTACATTTCTACATTTTAGGTTTAATTAATTAGTTTCTTTCTTTAATTTACAATGTTAGTTAGTTAATTATGAAATAAATAGATAAGTAGGTTAATTTTGCAAAATTAGGTTTTAATTTTGCAAAATTAGGTTCAAATTAGGATATTAAATTAAGTGACTAATTTTGAAAATTAAACAAAGAGAAAAGGGTCGTCTACTCTATATTTAAACTGGGCCAAATGAATTTGATGGCCTAGTTGCCTATGATTCCACCTAGACCACTCGTTTTACCTGGTCCAAATCCCTTCCCATCTCTAAGATGCCCAAATGGCGTAGTTCAAATTCAAGACTACGTTGTTTTCTCATTCAGTCCCTTTTAAACAATTTTAAACAAAATAATTCATGAAGATTGGAGTTTTACACCCCGTTTCTAAACCCTTTCAATTCCTCCGCCTCAATTTGGGATCCAAGGCAGCCAGCAATCGCTCCACCATCCTCTCCACCCTTAAGCCACCCTTGACCGTCGTTGACCACTGGCCGAAAATTGCCTCCGTCGATCGGAGTCAACCAAACAACCTCAAATTGCCATTTTTCTTCTTCTTTCCTCTTCCTCTACACTCTCATGACAAGATCGAACCATGGTTCCCTTTGCTCATAGCTCAAATAAACACTCGAACCCCACTGCCCATTTTCGATGATACACAAATCAGTAGCCACATGGCTCGAAGACCTATATCAACAGATAGATCATATAGAGATCCATCGATTGGTGGTGGTCTTCAGTCATTTCACGGTGAGTCCTCGCCGGTTGACCTCTCGTTGACCGACCAAAATGCCCTTGAACCATGTTCCTTTCCAGAATCTTTTCAATGAACTTTGAGTTCCCAAAAGCTTTTAACCAATGAAGTACTTATTGGGTTCAAAACCACATTGGTACTCATCGATCAAAAGCTCTTGGATGTCAAAGCACTGGTGGTCGGCCTTTTCCCTCATGTTCTCTCATATAATCTTTGAGAGTCTTTGTCCCAAATAGATCTGTTGAGGTAAAAATCTAAGACGGATCTCTTAGGGTAAAGACCCTTGGTGGTTAGATAAAATCAGTCTGTTGCTTCTAAACTAGAGTTGGTAATCCCTTAAACTTTTTCTTTAATTATTTGTTGGTCTGTTAACGTGTACACATGATTAGTTCAAGCCTATATATGTAATTGTTTGCCCAATTAAGTTAGTAGTTTATGTTCAGCACTATTTTATTAGTTCTAATATTAGTTGCATGTTAATTAGATCAACTGCATATTAGACGTGCTTAGTTGTTAAATTTTGATTTGTTTTGGTCATTCAAATTAAGCGTGAGCCATTTATTTATTAGTTTTGTTGTTTCTTCGGCCCCGTCTTAAGAGAATGAGGCCTATCTTATTTGACAGGCAGGCCAATTAGATTTAGAGCCTGATGGGGAAGGGTGGGCACTGATCATTGGCATGTTGGCCAAAGGCCCAACCATTTAGTGTTGACCAAGTACAAAAATAGTGGTCTAAAGGGGTAGTCTAGGAAATGGACTTGGGGAATAATTAAGTAACTACCTAAGAAATAGAGTAAAAGGGATTGATCAGCAAAGAAAAATTACGAGGAGGTTGGGTAAGAGGGGTGGGGGAGTAAAAGCAGAAAAGTGTAGGGGGTAAGTAGAAAAGAAAAATGTAAAAAAGAAACCCTAGGAGCTAAGTTTATAAATAGATACATTCTCCTCTCATTTAGGCATTCACTCAGTTGCTGAAAAATACACAATGAGATCTGAAGCTATAAAAATCCTCAAAGTACTGAAATTTTAGGGTCTTTAGAGAATTTTTATAGAAGAAGAGAAAGAAATAACTTGTGATCGGATTTCGTCTGGTTTTAAGCATTTCAACTTCAATCCTTGGGTCCTCTAAGAGCTATCTGGAGACTAAAATTTGTTGTTGCTGTTTTCAAATTGTAGCTGAGCTCCAACCTGTATTTTCAGCCTTTATTTGGTATTTTTTTAGTTAACTCCTACGCAGCTAGGTACATCCCTAAACTAGTATTCTCAGACTTGATTTATAATGAAATACAACACTTCTAAAAAATATCATATTTGCGATTGAAAATTTTCGACCGAAATAATTAGTCAAAAATTTCAAACTGTTTCGATCGGAAATTTCAAAAATAATATTCGTTATATTTTATTTAAAATTCTTTTGACTATGTTTTCAAAAATATAGGTAGCAACATTTGGCGCAAAAATCCGGAAAAATAAATTCCGACAGATTCGGTCGAAAATTAAAAGACAAAAGAAGGTCGCAAATTTCTTTTAAAACAAAACCCCCGCCCCCATTTCTTTCTTCTTTTTTCTTCCTCCATTCAGACCCTCCCTCCCCCCCCCTCCCCCAGCCGTTGACCATCGCTACTCGTAGAAGAAGGTACGCCGCTCTCTCTCACTCACTCTCCCCTAACCGTGTCCCCTTCTCCAACCCTCCTTTTTGTTCAGCCCATCCCCTATCCGCCCCCTTCCCCACCCCCTCCCTCAACCCTACATAATCCCCCCTCTCCCCCTAACTGTCCCCACCCTCATTTCCTCACCCCTTCGTTCTACCCCTTCCCCTTTAATTTTTTTTATTGTTTTTAAATTTTATCTTTAAATAGTATGATTTGTGTATTATTTTAGATACTTTAGCATGTTCCCTAATTGAATTAGTTCCCTAGGTTGTTTGACTTGTATTATTTTTTAAGATTATTTGATTGTATTTTAGAATCTTGCCTCTAGGTTTTAGATACTTTTTAGTTCCCTAATTGAATTAAATTCTAAACTATATTAGAATTTTCATAGATGTTTATTTAGAATTGCCATAGATTTGTTTTTAGAATTGACATAGGTGTTTTAATATTTAAGCTTGAAACTAAATTCACTTTTGAAATTGAGGTTAGTACCTATATGTGGTTTTAACAATTGTGAAGTTTATGTATATGTGGAATTGTTAACTTTAGAGAAAAATGATTTGGAATTGTATTAAGCAGTTATAATTTAAAGCCTTAGTTTTAAGTTTAAAAATTTAAGCTTATTATTGCTTCCTAATTTATTAAATGAACTAATATTAAATTTAAAACTTAATAATTTCTACATTAAAAGAAATTTGTAAATTCGACGAATTATTGGCCATGTGTAGACTTTATGAAATGCCTCTTTGATTTTTCAATTTGCGACCAAATCCGTCAGAAATTTTCGACTGATTCAGTCGCAAAATATTTACGACCACGTATTTTCCGACCAACCTTTTTCAATCGATAATCTGTCGAAAAATCCTGATTTCTGACCAATTTGACGGTCGGAAATCTGCCATTTTTTTTAGTAGTGCTGGTTGTCTTTGTTAGTTTATCTGCTTCTGCTTTCATCTGATTTATTATCATGGGTTCGAAGTCAGTGAGTTAATGTACATGATCCTTATATGTTTTGAATCCAAGTTTGATTTTTCTTCATGTTTGTTGAACTTTTATATGCATGAAGTATGAACGTATATGGACACTAGAGGTGAGAAACCTGTGATTCTGACGCTAGTAGCCTGTTGACCTGTATTTTATTGTGCTTGATCTGTTAACTATGAGAAGAATTAATTGTAGGCTGTTTAATCATTGTAATATTCATCTATGACTGTTATTGTAATAATTTTGAACAAAATACAAGGACAATCAAATGCTGATTTTGTTAGAATTTAGTCTGACTTTCATTCGTTGGTTTTGTATGCAATAGATTTGATAGTTCCATAGTTAATTTATGGATAAATCGAAAGAATTAATTGGCCCTATGGGCCTGGTCTGTTTGTAGAAGCGAATGGAGTCCACGACTCTGAGGTTACTAGGTGAAGCGGGCCTGAAACTGTTTCCATGCAAACGATATTGATCTGCTTGTTTAAGTCTCAACATATAACCCAATAGTTTGATATTCATATAATCCCAATTAATTTGTAATCAATTATTTCCCATTGATTAGTCCCTTACATGATTATCATCAACTAGTTTTCCGGTCAGTGGATGAGCTGTTGCTCTTTTTATAAACAAAAGAATGGATTTGAGTTTTAAAGTCATTAGTTTAAACACACAATGGCCAGATATCAATAACGAATTAATTTAGGATAGAACAATTAGATTAGTTCAAATTTAGTTTTATTTGTAGCTTTGGGATAATTGTAAAGATAAAAATGTTAGCAATTAATTAAGTAGTAACACAACTTTGTACAAAACGTTAATGATCAAGTCCACATTTTATTTCACAATATCTTATCCATAATTCATGGAACTCACAACAATCTCAAACTAGTTTAGGAGAGTTAACTCATAAATAATGTTAGTTGCTTTAGGGGCGCTTTAATAAATAGATTATCATGGCTATGGGTACCATTCATGTGGCATAGCTATGAGATACTTAACCCCAAGTTCAAGTACGCATCCGTGTGCCTTGACCATTATCTTCAAACAGAAATAATAATAAAGGCGAAATACATAAACAAACTCTTTAAATTGTTCTCAACAACCAAACAAACACTTCAATTAACCACTTTATCATTGTAACACTTTTAGTCAATAAACAATAAGTCTCGTGAACACCCGAGTCCAACATACCATATGTGTGAGTTACACTCGCCAATGACGTGTCCAATTAACCAATTAAATAATGACACGTATAAATTGTAATTAAAAATTATCAAATATAATTAACAAATAAAATACATTTAAAGAAGAAAAAAAACCTTTTACTATTAACCAAATCTAAGACCACGAAGTAAATAAAGTAGCAAGAAAGTGAACGGAGCATTATTTTGGGTTCTTTCTAGCAAAACCCTAAACCCTAGCGGCGATCTTCTCTTTGAGAGCTGCCATGGCTGCTCCGACCGGCGGCCAGCCATCCCTTCCGGCTGGTCAGCCTCCCCCCACCCTCGCCCCAAACCCCACTACCCCAAACACTAATCCCCAGTCACTGGATTACTCCAAAGTATTGAAACCTAGTACGTTAAACTCAGCCATGCATGAACGAGCGTCCAATGTTGAACCAATAACTCTTCGAAGAGCTGCTATATTGAATGGACAACCCATCATCAAGTTTACAGAAGTAGAGGTGGAGAGGATGAATGTGATCGAGGGGCTGCAATATGCAGTAGTTGGTAAACTATCTTATGGTTGGCCAGATTTGCAGCAATTACGTAGAATGATCCCTGGACAGTGTGGTACTAAAGGAGAATGCAACATTGGTGTTCTAAGAGACAAACATGTTCTAAATAGAATGACATTGTGGGAGCACTTTATAAGTTTTAAGTCGAAGAATGCTCACTACATTAAGGATAAAGATGGATACGAGTATCAGTTGAGACCTTTAATTTATGAAGCTAAATTCAAAGTTGGTGAAGAAACTCCAAAAGCCATGGCTTGGATATCGTTTCCAGGTTTGTTACCTACATATTTTGTTAAGGAATGTTTATTTTCCTTAGCTTCAACTGTGGGGAAGCCTTTGCACCTTGATATGGCTACCATCAATAAAACTAGACCTAGTTGTGCGAGGGTGAAAGTTCTAGTTGATCCTCTTGCTGATTTACCTAAAAAGGTTAGAATGGATATTGAGAATGAAGCAACAGGTGAGACAAGGACAGAATGGGTAAATATCCAATATGATATGCTGCCTAAATATTGCAAAATGTGTAAGTTATAAGGACATGATGAGTTTGAGTGTTGGAGATTACATCCAGAGTTGTTTGTGGACAAAGACAATGCTAAACAGGCTATGAATGATGCTGATCAGAACAATTGTAATCAATAACCTTTGATAATTTTGTCAAGTGGTAAGGTTGTGGGTAATTTAGCTGGTAATTCGAAGGAACAGTGGAAAGAAGTTAAAGACAATCGAGTTAAGGCTATTGTTAATAAGACTGAAGCTCAAGAAAATACTGAAAAAGAAATTGTTCTAGTAAATAATGGTGAAGGGCAACAGGTTCATGTGGGAAATAGAGTAAACAATGATGGAAAACAGAATGAAGTTCAAAGGCAAATTGGGAATGAAATCGTGCCAGTAGATCAATGAGTAAATAAACAAGTTCAAATGGGAAATAAATTTGCAGTCTTAGAAGTGATAGATGAGGAAGAAGAAACTGATAATCAGCTGGTATTAGTGGGAGAAAACGTTCAACAATGTCCAAGGCCCTACAGTAACTGGGAACCAGAAGTCAGTTGAACAAAGTCAAAAATCCAATCCTAATAATGCTGGGAAATTAAATCCAGCATCTTTAGTTTTTAATCCTATCTCAGCTGGGATTGGCTCTACGAATGGGTGTGTGGATACGAGTCCTAATGGAAAAAGGAATGATGAATCTAGAAATAAGGAATCCATAGCTCAGTGGGTACAAAGAACTTTTAATGCTAATACAGTTGCTACTAATACCTCATGTCAAGATACACCATCACAAGATACTCGAGTGGAAGGAGAGTTGGCCAAAAATTCAAAAAAAATACAAGTTGTCGGTGCTAAAATAAGGAGTGAATTGTTTAAGGAGAATGAGAAGGTTCAATAGAGTGAAGGTAGGCTGTGGGCTGATTAAATTGAGGAGGACTCTGAAGAAGATGAAGTGCCTGATAGAGTACAAGATAGTGAAGAATCAATTGATGATGAACAAGAGGAATAAGAATAAAGTGTAAATGGAGATGCCACTCTCTTTACTAAGATCAGTAATGAAGATAAGCTGAACAATGTCTATGTTGATCCCAAAGACCTGAATATTGCTAAGGAGGGACAGATGAATACAGGAAGAGATGGGGCAGGTACAGAGGACCCTGAAGGGATTGGAATGGCTGCTGTTGATCCAGGAGGAATCAGAGATATTTTTTCACATAATGTGATTGCTAACATTAATAAAAAAGATATTGTAAAATGGGAATGAGCAGGTGTCTAGTATTCAACCACCTATGGAAACTGGAAGTACCGTTCCATTGGAAATTGTACAGTTGAAGCTGCAGAAGAAAATAGAGGAACATGCCATGGTTCCTAAGCCTCGTAAATCCAACATAGTGGCTGCATTGGGTGACAATGATGTAGATGATCAAGTTGACAGACTAGGCAAGGATTTAGATGCAAAGTCAACTACTCAGAATTTCCTTAATGTAGCTAAACAAGGTGATCTCTCTCCTAGACACATTGACAAGGTCAAAACAACTGCAAAAGGAAGAAAGAAGCAACCTAAAGATATCACTGATATGCCTACAGGTGGTGTACAGACGAGGAGGACCCTAACTAAATCCAACATTTAGTAATGGATGCACTTATTTGGAATATTAGATCTATGAATACAAAACAAGCTTTTGAGAGGCTTATTAAGATGCATAGGCAGCACCATTTTGAATATATAGGACTTATGGAGCCAAAGCAACAAGCAAAAAAGTTGGAGAGATACAGAAGAAAAATTGGTTTTACGCAAGCAATTGCAAATGTGTCAAACAAGATCTGGGCATTCATTGATGAGGTGTTTGATGTTACTGTTATGTATGATATGGTGCAACAACTGACTCTGAGGTTATTTCATACTGAAACACATGTAGAACTAATTCTTACATTGGTATATGCTAAATGCGATGCCATTGAGAGAATAGAATTATGGGATTCAATGTATGCAATGGCTAGGGACATGACTGTTCCATGGATTGTAGGTGGAGACTTTACCGTAATTTGGGATGAGGAAGAAAATTTTGGGGGACTACCAGTGTCATTGAATGAAATTGATGACTTTCGACATTGCATCAATACATGCAACTTATTTAATCTTGGCTTCAAAGGTAGTATATTTACTTGGTGGAATAAGAGGGCAGATGAGGATTGTATCTTCAAGAGGCTTGATCGATGTCTGGATAATGTTGAATTTCAGCAAACCTTCCCAGGACTGGAAGTAATACATTTATCTAAGATTGGCTCAGATCACAGTCCCATTTTATTGAAGTGTGATATTGAGGCTGTTCCAGTGAAGAAACCTTTTAAGTTTCTTAATTTCTGGGTCAAGCGTGAGTCGTTTAAGGAGGTTGTAAGAGAGAACTGGCATGTAGATTTCAGTGAAAATCCATTTATCATGTTCAACTATAAGCTAAAGAAGCTAAAGAAGGCATTATCTACTTGGAGTAAAACAACATATGGTGATATATTTCAAAAGATTGCAAGTTTGGAGGAAGTTGTTATGGTGCATGAAGCGCAGTTTGAAGCTAGTCCTAGATAGATGAATAGAGAGAGATTACAAAAAGTTCAGGTAGAGCTGATCAGATTCCTTGCTTTGGAGGAAGAATTATGGAAATAAAAATCAGGAATGGCTTGGTTCAAAGATGGTGATAGGAACACTAAGGTCTTTCATGCTCAAGTCAATGGTCGAAGGAAGAGATTACAGCTCAAGAGGATTCAAAACAGTCAAGGTACCTGGATTGAAGAAGATACAGAGATGGGTGTTGAAGCAATTAAATTTTTTGAAGATCAATTTAGTGAAACAACAGTCCCTACATTATTTGGTATCATATATCATGTACCTAGGTTGGTTAACATAGAGCAGAATACAGATCTGATTAGGCAGCCAACAAAAGAAGATTCATAGGTAGTTTTTATCACTCTTGTTGGAACATAATTGGAGATGATTTATTTGATATTGCTAGATCATATTCAATGGCCAAGAATTACCATAATATATGACACACACAAATCTGGTTCTTCTACCTAAGAAAAAAGAGGTGACAACATTCTCGGATATGAGGCCTATAAGCCTTAGCAATTTTACAAATAAAATCATCTCAAGAGTGATTCATGAGAGGCTAGTGGGGTTACTTCCTAACCTTATTTATGAGGAACAAGCATGATTTGTGAAAGGGAGGAGCATTGTAGAAAATGTGCTTCTTACACAGGAGATTATTACTGACATTAGGCTCAGAACTAAAGCTGGACCAAATATAGTAATTAAGCTCGACATGACAAAAGCATATGATAGGTTGTCTTGAATTTTTCTGACCAAAGTACTTAGGAAGATGGGATTTTGTGCGAGATTTATAGGGTGGGTGTTTGGAATTGTATCAAACAACTAGAATCAGTACTCATCAATGGACAGGCTCATGGTTCTTTCAAATCTACAAGGGGTGTCAAGCAAGGGGATCCATTGTCACCTACACTATTCATTCTAACTGCTGAGGCAATGTCGAGGGGCCTAAATGTTTTACATTTGAATCTATATTTTTGTGGTTTTGGCTTCCCTAAGTGGAGTCCTAAAATAAATCATTTGGCATATGTAGACGACACCATTATTTTTTCTTCATCTGATGCTACTTCACTGCAATTAGTAATGGAAGTTTTGAGTGCCTATGAAGTTGCATCTAGCCAGTTGATGAACAAGAGTAAGTTTGTTGTATATATACACCATTCTACAAGCATGGAGGTGGATACAAAGGTGGAAAGGATCACTGGGATTAAAAGGAAGGAATTTCCATTCACTTACTTAAGTTGCCCTATTTTCTATTCCAGGAGGAGGATGGATTATTATCAAGGTTTAATTACTAAGGTACTGGATAAATTGCAAGCATTGAAGGGCAAGCTACTCTCTATAGGTGGTAGATCAGTGTTGATTGCTCATGTGATTCAGAGCATTCCCATCCACCTACTCTCAACTATGAATCCTCCTAAATATGTTATAAACAAGTTGCACAAGAAATTTGCACAGTTTTTCTGGAGCAGTTCTATAGGAGGAAATAATAGACATTGGGCATCTCGAAACACATTATGTATGCCATGTGAAGAGGGTAGAATTGGTTTTAGATCATTGCACGATGTGTCTAAAGCTTTATTCTGCAAACTGTGGTGGAACTTTCGAACTAAGCCAAGTCTTTGGAGCGCATTTATGAGCCAAAAGTATTGCGAGAAACTTAATGTTGTGATAGTTCCATGGAGGAGATGGTCACATGCATGGAGGAAGATGTTGGAGTGCATGGATTTAATTGAACATCAAATTATGTGGCATCCAAAGATAGGATCTTCCCTCTTTTGGTATGACAACTGGACGGGATTAGGAGCTCTGTACTTCATTGTTTATCAAGATTTTGGGATAGATGAATTAATTCATAATGTATATGATGTGGTAGAGGAGGGTGCATGGAATGTAGACAGATTACTGGAGATTTTACCTGAGGAATATGCACTACATATTGTGGAAAAACTTAAGCCTCCTCCTATGCATGATGTCTTAGATATGCCTTATTGGATGCTGGAAACTCAAGGGTATTTCAGTGTTAAAACTCCTTGGGATTATCTGAGAAGGAGAGATAAAACAAGAATAGCTTATAAGATGATTTGGGTGAAGGGCTTACCTTTCAAAATCTCATTCTTTATGTGAAAGGTTTGGAAGGCAAAATTGCCTCTTGATGATTTCATGAGAAGACTGGGATATTTCATGCCTTCAAAATGCTAGTGTTGTGCACAACCTAAGGAAGAAACTCTGCATTATTTGTTCTTCACGTCTGTTACTGCAAGCATTGTTTGGAAATACTTCCTATCGAGGGTAGGTATTTCTATGGAGGGGCTGACAATGCATCAAGCCATCACTATATGTTGGACTGCCAAGGTCTGTCCTAAACTTAAGCCTATTATATAGGCTTTGCCTTCTTGTATTGTATGGGAATTATGGAAGAGAAGAAATAGCATAAAGTATGGGGAGGCAGTCACAACTAGTCAAGTGATCTATCAAGTTTCATCCCCTCTTCAAGCCCTTGTATAAGTAAGAAAGCCAGGAGTGCATAATGTTCCCCATAGGTGGTAGGAGTTACTATTGATGATGGAAAATTATACCCCACGATTAAAGGTTGACAATGTTTTCTGGGAGTTGCCAGGGGAGGGTTGGATTAAAGTTAATATGGACGGTAGATCTAGAGGGAATCCAGGAAGGAGTGCAATTGGATATTATGTAAGGAATGAAACTGGAGATGTATGTTATGCAGTAGAAAAATAAATAAATGAGGCTATAAATATAGAAAGAGAGGCAATTGTAGAAGCATTGAGGTTCTGCATGTTCCAACAGTACTCTCAAGTATGGATCCAAACAAACTCGATGCTACTAAAGAACAGTATTGATGGATCTTGGAAGCCACCATGGTGTATTGCTGATCAGGTGGAGGAGATTATGCATCTGTTGGAAGGGTGCATCAATAAAGTGTCACACATATATAGAGAAGGGAACAAACTGGCTGACCATCTTGCTAATTATGTTCTAGATTTTGGTGATATAGAATGTGAAGAATTCTGGCAACTGGATATTCAAGGGAGGAGGATAGTGAACGAGGACAACCTACTTGAGGGTAAAGGTTGCCAAGAATTAAGGAGTGAGGAGGAAAGGAAGTGGTGGGAGTTGGAGAGTACACTGGATCACTATGTTCAAATCCCTTGGGAGGAGAATATGATGATCAATTTTTTCACTAATCATTTTTTTTTGCAGGAGAAGCTACTGTCTCCATGCCTTACCATATATTACGACTTCAATGGATGGTATCAGCGCCTAGTGCTCATTCCCTTGAAGGAGTAATTATGGTAAGCATAAGCATGGAAGTGGAGGACCTAAAGAGGACGTTAAGGTGCAGCATATTGAGCAATGCCTTCATACATCGAAGGTCAAACCTCCATACAATACACACTGATGTCCCAGACCCTATGGTGAATTCCAGTAGCTTTTATTATGAGCTACACAATAGGGTTGCCCCAAACTGGAAATGCAAGAACATGCTGTCCAGAAGTATGCAGTATGGGCTTGTAAATATGGGATCAAGAGGTGTGTTGTTCATGCATTTCATTACCTCAACATTACATACAGGGATCCAGGCAAAAATATATGCAGAACTGCACTGGAATGTACACGAAGCCCTCATAAAAGAAACTACAGAGGGTGCATTTGGTTCTGCTGGAGATCACACACTCACTTGCCATGTTCAAATCCTTATGGAGATGAGCATGGTGATGCTTTTTTACACTAACGGAGGTTTATTTTTTGCAGGAAACATTACTGTGAACATACCTTACTTATTGATACGACTCCAAAGGGTGGTATTAGCACCTACTGCTCATTCCCTTGGAGAAAGATCAATAGTAAGCATAAGCATGAAGGCTAAGGAGGAAAATGGGCAGGGTGATCTTAAATGGATTAAACTGGAATTCTTTGCTTGTTGCACATATCAATCACTGCCCCAGAATGTAAGCTGCAACTGTCAAATGATGGACATGAATAAAAGGCAGCTTACCTTTCACACCAGGAGAAACACTCAGGAGGAACACCTAATGCCTAGGTGCACGATAATCAGTTATGATGTGGGATTTTGGTGCTCAAAAAGGGGATCGATGAGTGCATTGTGGACTAAAACCTCAGTGCATTTCATTAACTCTATATCCCAAAAATAACATCATACAAAGGTCCAACAAGACTCAGTTAGAGGTCACACGAAATGGAATACAAAAGTAGTAGGTCTGTGCAGGTCTGGACAATACACTCGCTACACCTTTTTTGGTGAGACATTTCGGGCACATTTGATACAAACTGGGCTGAAATCTCAATGCAACACGCTAGTATGTCAACCCAGGATGGTATACATGCAAAGGTTATAACAGAAAGAAGAAGGAAAGCATGCAAAAATGTCAGCAGAAACATTGTACTCATACATGGTTGGACAGTGCATTTAATCAAAATGTTACGTGGCACATGTAATTATTACATATACAAAAGTTACTGGGAGGAGATATTGAGTAAATGGAATGGAAAGGCACTAGAAAAGAGATTGCAATCACGAGAGAGGGAGTTTGATACCACCATAATTTGGACAGTGGTCAGCATCTCCCAAAAGGAAAGTGGTTATTTATGTAAGCAGCGACAAACAGATTTCGATCTCAAATGTAATGGGCTTCAATGGCTACTTTTTATTATTAGTAAATACATTAGAATCCATCATGTACTATCATTGCTGAGTATCTCACTAACCTTTGATAATAGGGTCTATGTAGGTATCAAAGTTTATTTCTTGCATTTTGTATGACCTCCTGATATTTGTTGTTTTATTTGTTAGATATATATAAAATAAAATAAAAATATCCCTAGGCACATAGCCTAGTGGATTTGCTTAAAAAAAATCTAAGACCACGGTTTCCCCTCCCATTCATCCTCTTCCTTATTACACCCCCCCATATTCTTGTTCATTCTCTTTTTGACTTCCCCCTTCCTTTCGTCCCTATTTTTTCTTCTTTTATAAATAACCAAATAAAGATCCCCGCTTTGATAGTTGAAGTTGAAGTAGAATTCAGATGAAGATAAAAGCAATCAACGAAACGGCAAATCAAAGACCCAATAGAAATAAGGAAAAAAGATGAAGAATAAGAAAAGAATAGACAGAGAAGGGGTTTAGTACTGGGGTAAAACTCACAAGCAATATTTACATCGGAGCAATGCAGCAGTCAATTGAAAGAGGCGAAAGAAATGCAGTGGAACCAAAGAAACTAAATCTTCTCCCATCCCTTCTTCTCAAAAACAGGACCTCTTCTCCCTCCCCCCCCCCCCCCACACACACATCCCCCATCCCAACACCATCTCATTTCAGTCTTCTCTCTCTTATTTTGTTGATTCAGAACTTGGGCTTAAAGCATTATTCTTCCTGGAGTTTTCTAAATTTTTGGGTAAATGTTCTTTGAATTAGTGTCCAGTTAATTACTTGATTCGAGTAACTAGGTTTTAATTATTTTTAAAGTGGATGGATGAAGTAATTCTATTGGGATTTCATGAGTTATGAGTTTAAAAAAATTTGATTGATGAATGGATTTAATCTGCTGGAAATATTTGTGTTGCTAACGTGAATCTTACTGGTTCTTCAAGGGTTGGAAGAAGGTGTTGGAATTTTGGGGCCCATTTCAAATTAATTCTAAAACATATAAGTCCGATTTACTTGATGGGTAGGTTATGTGCGTTTAAGACTGGGCGTCACACACGAGATGGGCTGACTAGGTCACGTATTTATTTGATACACTTGATAGCCACTTGAAGTGCCAAAATAGAAAGAGATTTGTTGAAGTGTTTGTCTGATCGTTAAGGACAACTTAAATGGTCTGTTTATGTTTCGCCAATAATAAACATGTTATAAATCACGGGTACGTTCGCGTGGCATAATTTGCAATATGTATAAAATAACAAGTGTACGATATCATGACGTTTTTCAAATAGAATTCCATAATTACATAAAATATATGATTAAAAGCGGTAAAAGGTGAAAAATGCATAAAAGATTTTAAAATATGTAATAATCTGGATAATTAAGCCAAGTGTAATTTGTTAAGCAAAAATGCTAAAACCACAGAATCCGGTAGTGCCTCATACCTTCTTCCGGATTAACAGAATTCCTTACCCCATCTTGTATTTTGCGGACTATAAATAGAGTCAAATTTTCTTGAATTGGGATTTTAAAATAAATGGTAACTTGAAACACCATAAATAAATAATTTCAGGCGATGACTCCTTTAAAATAAATAAATGAATCCCTTTTCAAATAATTTTACTTTAATTGGAAAAATTTCTTTCGTTCCACAATCCACGGGAAAAAGAAGGTATGACACTCTCCTTATGGGTGGTCAACCGGACTTGCTGGGTATCTTGTAAGTACTTAGCTCGTTTGAACCTATCACATGATGAGTTTCGCAGGTGACAAGGTACATAGGTCGAGGCAAGTTTCCTAGACTTAGAGTGCAGGCTTCATAGATTCATTCCAGCGTTAGCATATCTTTCTTATGCCTTTATTTATTTTAGACATACATTATTCCCATGAGAATACCCCAAAGTTTCATGTGCTCAGATCAGTAAAAGCTCATTACTTGGCAGTGGGTTGGTGTTCTAGATGGTTTGAAATTAAACTTATATTTGGTTTGTCTGCCAGAATTTAATAAAGATTTTATTGTTATTAGTTTTATTATTGAAATAAGTTTAGACCATCAGTTAGCTAGAACAGGGTTCACTAATGGTAATAAGGGTTGGGTGCCAATCATGTCCCGCCCAGTTTCGGGGCATGACAAAATACTAATTTGGTCATGCCATTTTATTTTATAAATGAAATATTCGAAACGACGGTTTAAAAGTAAATTTCATGTATAGTTTTTAAAGGCAAAACAACTTAATGACTATTTAAACTTGCATCCCTTTGTTATCTCGAACTAAATTTTGGTCTTTTATTTAAACATCCCTACTTGACGAGATGATACTCTGATACAATGGTGGAGCCACTCATTAGCGAGGAGAGTCAACTGACACACCTTTTTCGAAAAATTATACCGCGTAAATATTATTATGTGTTGACTATATCTTTTGATAGGTTAAATATTTTATTTTTTATTTATATATAATATGTGTTGACTCTCCTTAATTTTTTCATATGCTTACTTATTTATATTTTGACTCCCCTTAGAAATGCTTCGTCAATGCTCCGATAAATATAGGAAAAAGAATTTGAAAGGAGTCAAGTCTAATCATTGTCGCGCGTCCCTCCAACTCCATGTTAGTCGGAGATGGGGGAGTGGGGAAGACAGAAGACCAAAGTTGACTACTCATAATCATTTAATTAAACAAAATTGTCATATGGGTGGCTACTAATAATTATTCAATTCTTAACTAAAACCCACGTTTGTCCCTTCCTTGTTAAGTTTATTAATCCATATTTTTCTCTTCACACGTGGAAATGCAAAATACTATACCAACCAGTAGCGTGGTTATGACTATTTACGCGGCACCGTCCATGGTTGGCGTACTAGTGTTTTCAGAAATTCAATGCTGCAATTATAATAACAAAGTTACTCATAATCGTTGCTTGTTTAATTTAGTCTTTGCTCTTATATATTTTTTAACTGTTAGAGCTCGCCAAGCAACTCCAAAAGGTCATTAAAGTGGGCCTACTCCATGTCGTGAAACAAATAGTGGGAATATACTTAGTTATTCCTCCATTATAAATAGCCGACTACAAATCTCATCACTGCAAGAGGTCCAAAAATCCAAACCTTTGGAGAAGAAGACCATTCAGCCTGAGCAGCAGAATACTCCAACTTAGCATCCAAATCTCTTGAAAATTAATATGGAACATAAAGGTTTAAGCACCAACATGAGGAGAATCCTACTGTTGATTAACTGTCTTATACTCGCCGTTGGTATCTGTGGTGGCCCTCTAATGATGCGTCTATATTATGTCGAGGGAGGTTCAAGAGTATGGCTCAGTAGTTGGTTACAAACTGCTGGATGGCCACTCACCCTTATACCTCTTGCCATCCTATACTTTTATCGTCGAAAAATCGAAGGCTCTAATGCCAAGTTTTACTTTATAACACCCCGAATTTTCATTGCATCATTCATCATTGGCCTTGTAACTGGTCTTGACGATTTTCTTTATTCGTGGGGCGGGTCAAAACTCCCTGTGTCAACCTCTTCACTTCTTCTTGCTGCTCAACTTGCCTTCACGGCAGTAGGTGCTTTCTTTATAGTAAAGTTAAAGTTCACACCCTACTCCATCAATGCGGTGGTTTTATTGACAGTTGGTGCTGTTTTATTGGGTGTTCGATCTAATGGTGATCGACCAGAAGGTGTGACAAGTAAAGCCTATATTCTTGGTTTTATGATGACACTTCTGGCGGCAGCTTTGTATGGAGTCATTTTGCCTTGTATTGAGTTGATTTACTTGAAAGCAAAACAAGCCATTACTGCTACGTTGGTATTGGAGATTCAGATGGTTATGTGTTTTGCTGCTACTGCTTTTTGCACCGTAGGAATGATCATTAATAACGATTTTCAGGTACTTTTTGTGGGTTTAATTTCTATGCAACATTTTATTAAAAATATTTACACAGTCAAGTCATTTACAAGATAATTATCGTTTAATTTTATGATACATTAGTTTGATAACCTGAAAAAAGAACTTTATAGTGTAACGGTAAATAATTTAAAACTTTTTTTGTATTGGTCCTTTTCAAATAAAAGACATATTTATGCATTTGAAGGTATTTTACTTTAACATTTCGTTTTAGCCTAATAAGAAATTTTTTATAACCATATGCAAGTTTAAAATTACATTACAAGCTAAGTTTGAAAAGTCTTAAAGACATAACACGTGAAGACCTTAGTTTCATAAATTTATTTTTTTATTTTAAAGTTCCTGTCAAGACAAATTACTTCACATAACTTGAAAAAGAGAGAATCATATTTCTCTCGTTTGGTATTAATTACCATCAGATACATAAGGCCTTTAAATGACCAGTCTATCAACTTCTCTTTTGGTGATGTATTGGCGTTTACCAACGATCAATAATCCATCTTTTAGGATTTCTTATACTCGTTGGAAACTTCATTTGTTTTTGGTTTTTCTTTTCTTTTTTCGTTTATTTCTTCTAATTTCAATTTCCTTAAGTTTTTTTTTAAATCTTAAACAACAAAAGCTTGTGATGAGTTGTGAGTTTGACTTTAGCAGTGGGACACTAAAGAAGAAACCAGCTCGAAACGCAAAATTATTCATATTCCATTGACTATCTTGTTACATTTTTTAAATTTGACATACATCAATATCGTGGGTTTGGATAGACTGAGACATTTTTTTATATATATGACGCGTTATATTTAATTTGGATATGTCAAAAATATGTGAAAACTAGGTAGTACTGGATTCAATTTTGTTTTTAGCTATAGACAATCTCTTTAAAAAGTAAGGATTAATATATTGATCAAATTTGCAGGCAATATCAAGGGAGGCAAAACAATTTAACCTCGGAGAAGCTAGATATTATACAGTGGTAATATGGACTGCCATTATTTGGCAATGCTTCTTTGTGGGTGTTATTGGAGTCATTTACTGCTCTTCTTCTTTGATGTCCGGGGTTATGATCGCAGTTTTACTTCCTGTTACTGAAGTATTAGCTGTAGTTTTTTATAGAGAAAATTTTTCAGGTGAAAAAGGCCTTGCTCTTTTTCTTTCTCTTTGGGGTTTCGTCTCATACTTTTACGGAGAGTTCAGACAAACAAAGAAGCAGAAGAATAAAAGTCCAGAAATCGAAACGACAACAATGCACACCGAGTCTGTTTGATTTACTATCATGGCTATACAGACACAAAATTTTTTTTTTTTGTAGAAATAATATATGTCGTTGCCCTTTCATTGCTACTTTCATTATGTTTGTGAAAGGGTCTCTTTCTTCGAAATTTCTGATGTTCCTCTTAATTTTATAATACAACACTTGAAAGAATTGCGGTTGCCAATAATTACTCATTTTTCATGACTAATTCAATGTTACAATTTATGACACCATAATTAAATACTAACTAAAGAAAAAGAGTTTCATGGATACCCCTATTGCTTAACTAATTGTATTTACTCGATCGGTCGTTTTGAGCTTTAACATTCTGTTCGGTAGTTTGAGACTTTGAGTAGCTTCATATGATGTATTATGACTTACATTTATTGTGACGACCCGATAGATAGTTTTGAGTACTAGCCCTTATTTTCGTATTCCGTGACCTCTATTAGCTCAATTTAATATTTTTCGATTTGTGTGCGCAGTCTGTTCCTTTTTTCGGAAAGGTTTTACGTAAAAAATTGAAAAAAACATGATTTTTGACTTTAAAAATAAATTGGGTTGAATACGGTCAATATTTTGTGTAAATGACCCCGGATCGGTATCATAATTTTGGATTTGGCCATATGCCCGTAAGTGAATTCGGAAGTCCCTAAGTTGATTTGACTTGTTTTGCCGAAAGCTAGTAACTTTAGGATTTGAAAATTTCCTAGGTTTGATTATAGGTTGACTTTATGGCTACCGGATTCGGATTTTTATTTTGGGATTTGGTACAGGTCCGTTTTGCTATTTCAAACTTGTCTGCAAAATTTAGTACAAATTGGAGTTGGTTTGATAGGATTCGGACGCTTGGTTGTGATTTTAGAAGTTCTTGAATTTTCCTTAAAATTTCATGCATTTTGATATCTGATTCGTGGTTCTAAGTGTTATTTTAAGGCTTTGATCGCACGAGCGAGTTCGTATGATGTTATTACACTCATGTAAATATTTGGTTTGGAGTCCGAGGGGCTCGGGTGAGTTTTGGATAGGCTACAGACCGTTTCGGACTTAAGAAGTTGCTAGTTTCAGCTGTCTTCTGATGTCTAATGTTTTGTGCTTCGCTTTCGCGAAGCTACTCTCGCGATCGCGAAGGAAAAAATTAGGACTGGGGCGAAGTTACTCTTTGTGAACGCGAAGTGGAGCTGGGCTTACCCGTCGCAAACACGACCGGCTCCCCGCAAACACATAGCTCTGTGGGAACCTAGGGGAGGCTGGACTGTTACTCTACGCGAACGCGGGCTATGGATCGCGAACGCGGAGGCAAGGTGGGAGCTAAGCCTTGGAGAACGCAGATGGTACATCACGATCGCGTAGGTCTTCTGGCCGTTGTTCTTCGCGAACGCGTCAGGTGATTCGCGAATGCGAAGAGCACCTGACGCCCAGTTATTAAACAGCTGAAAGTCGGGATTTTCTTCATTTTTCAGCATTTTCAAGTTTGAGCTGGACCTAGAGGCGATTTTGAAGAGTTTTTTCATCCCCACTTCATTGGTTAGTAAATTTTAACTTGTTTTATTACATTTTCATAAACACCCATTGATTTTAACATTTAATCTAAGCTTATTCATGGTAGAAATTAGGAATTTAGGTAGAAATTGGAGATTTTGAGAAATTGAGTTTTAGACCTTATATTGAGGTCGATTTATGAAACTAATCACATAACCGGGATCGGGGGTGAATGGGTAATTGGGTTTTAGTCTGAATCTCGGGTTTTGACCAAGCGGGTCCAGAATTGACTTTTGTTGACTTTTTCTGATATTATTAAATATTGAATCTTTTTCACTTTTGGGTAGTTTCTAAAGCCTATTTTGAATTATTTTAACTATATTTGGCTAGATTTTATTGGTTTGGAGGCTAATTCTAAAGAAAAAGTCGCGGATTTGATTGCGGAGTGAGGTAAGTGTGGTGTCTAACCTTGACATGAGGGTGTTAGGACTTGTTGAATTATTTGTTATGAGTATTATGTGGGGAAGCGACATATATGCGAGGTGACAAGTGTATTTACTTCCATGTTTTCATTTGTTATATTCTTTAACTGTTACACGCTTTTACTTGAAATCTTTAGGAAAATTTCACTTTTTTCTTTCTCTATCGTGCGATATTATTCTATCGTTGATGTTTAAATTATTCCATTCTTATTCTCTCGCAGATGGTGCGAACTCGCACAATGTCTACAATCGGCTAGGAGCCGGAGCCTCTTATTGCAGCCACTACTAGAGGTAGGGGTCGGGCCTGAGGTAGAGGCAGAGCTCAGCCTAGAGCACGTGCCGCAGCACCCACCGTGGAGCCTCATATTGATCATAAGGAGGAAATCCTAGTTCAGGCCGCACCAGTCGGACCCGCTAAGGTCCCGGAGGAATTTATAGCCACTCCCATACTTGAGGACGCTCTAGTCCGTTTAGTGGGCCTCTTAGAGAGTGTGGTTCAGACCGGTGCATTTTCGGTGGCACCAGACGTCTCTCAGGCTGGGGGAGGAGCACAAGCTCCCGCTACTCACACTCCAGAGTAGATAACTCTCATATATCAGACTTCAGCAGTTTCAGTAGTTGGGGTGATTCAGGCCATTATTGCTACACAGCCTGGGAGAGGCCCATGATGTCTTCTGAGGCATTGATAAGGTTGGATAAGTTTACTAAGCTCTTTCCTATTTATTTTAGTGGTGCACCTTCTGAGTACCCACAGGATTATTTGGACTATTGCCACGAGGTGTTGCACAACACGGGTATTGTTGAGATCAATGGGTTCAACTTTGCAGTGTTCCAAATGACAGGTTCTGCCAAGAGGTGGTGGTAGGATTATGAGCGGAGCAGACCAGCAGGTTTTTCGCCCCTCACTTGGGATCAATTTTCGCAGCTATTTCTGAAGAAGTGTATTCCTTTCACTCTAAGAGAGGGGTACGCAGGCATTTCGAGCACCTTCAGCAGGGTAGCATGATTGTCACCCTGTATGAGACCCAATTTGTGGATCTAGCTCACCATGAAGTTATCTTACTCCATACTGAGTGGGAGAGAGTGAGAAGATTCATTGATAGGCTTACTTTCGGTATCAGGCTACAGATGGCCAATGAGACTGGGGATGATATTTCTTTCCAAAGGGTTGTAGAGATTGCTAGGTGGATTGAGATGATTCGTAGTCAGGATATAGAGGTGGTATCAAAGAAGAGGTCTCGTCACTTTGAGGGTTTCAATGGTGCCAAATCTGGTGGCAGAGGCCATCCTCCTAGGCCGATTCAATTATCACTACAGGCATCTCACGGTGCTTCAGGGAGTTGTGGTTCACATGGGTGTCGTTCGGAGTAGCCAGCATTCTATACACCTTCAGGTCCTATCAGTGCACCATCGATACAGAGTCACTACAGTGGTTATGTGGTCCGTCAGGGTCAGGATCATCTTCAGCAGCCTCAACCATTGAGAGTGCTTTGAATGTGGAGGTACATGTCACATCAGGAGGTATTATCATGATGAGCAGCAAACCTCAGCAGGGTTGTCGTGCCATTATGACAACACCGGTTGCTCCACCGCCTGCACAGCCAGCTAGAAGCGGGGGTCAGGTTTCTAGAGGTGAAGGTGAGGCCATTAGTGGTGGAGGCCAGCTAACTAGAGGTCACCCGGGGGGCGGAGGTCAGAGTGGTGGCGCCCAGCCCCATTTTTATGCATTCCCAACCAGGCCTGAGGCAAAGTTATCTACGCTGTCATCACAGATATTGTTCCGATTCGCCATATGAATGCCTCAATTTTATTTGATCCAGGATCTACCTATTCATACGTGTCATCCTATTTTACTTCATATCTGGTTATGCCTTGTGATTCTTTGAGTGCTCCTATCTATGTGTCCATGCCTGTGTGAGATTCTGTTGTAGTAGATCGTGTTAATCACTCATGTGAGGTTTCTATCAGGAGCCTTGAGACTAGTGTAGATCTTCTAGTTCTTGATATGATAGACTTTGATGTTATTTTGGGCATGTATTGGTTGTCATCTTATCACGCTATTTTGGACTGTCACACCAAGACAGTGACTTTAGCAATGTCAGGGTTGCCTCGATTAGAGTGGAAAGTGACTCCTGGCCATTCTACTAGCAGGATTATTTCTTATGTGAAGGCTAGGCATATGGTCGAGAAGGCATGTCTAGCATATTTGGCCTATATCCGTGATCCTAGTGCGGAGGTTCCTTCCATGGATTCGGTAGCCGTTGTGCATGAGTTTCCAGAGGTGTTTCCTGCAGATTTGTCGGGGATGCCACCCGAAAGAGATATACTTCTGTATTGACTTGGCTTCGGTCACTCAACACATTTCTATTCCATCATACCGTATGGCCCCTGCTGAGTTGAAGGAACTGAAGGAGCAGTTGCAGGATTCGCTTGATAAAGGATTCATCAGACCTAGTGTCTCGCCCTGGGGTGCGCCAGTGTTGTTCGTGAAGAAGAAAGATGTTTCGATGAGGATGTGTATAGATTATCGGCAGTTGAACAAGGTCACTATCAAGAACAAGTATCCATTGCCGAGCATTGATGACTTATTTGATCAGCTTCAAGGTGCCAAAGTGTTTTCGAAGATTGATCTGAGATCTGGGTACCATCGGTTGAATATTAGGGCACCAGATGTCCCTAAGACAGCTTCTCGGACTCTGTATGATCATTATGAGTTCCTAGTAATGTCATTTGGTTTGACCAATGTCCCAGTACCATTTATAGATTTGATGAATTGGGTATTCAAGTCTTATTTAGATTTTTTTGTGATCATCTTCATTGATGATATTTTGGTTTACTCCTGCAGTCGAGAGGAGCATGAGCAGCACCTTCGGATCACACTTCAGACTTTGAGGGATAGTCAATTATATGCCAAGTTTTTAAAGTGTGAGTTTTGGTTTGATTCGGTTGCCTTTTGGGGGCATGTGGTATCTTCCAAGGGCATTAAAGTGGATCCTAGGAAGATTGAGGCAGCTCAGAACTGGCCTAGACCTACTTTAGCTACAGAGATTCAGAGTTTTATGGGTTTAACGGGTTATTATTACCGGTTCGTGGAGGGGTTTTAATCTATCGCAACCCCATTGACTAGATTGACCCAAATGGGTGCCACTTCAGGTGGTCTGATGAGTATGAGTTGAGCTTTTAAAAACTCAAGACTGCTTTGACTACAGCTCCAGTATTGGTGTTACCTAAGGGTTCGGGGTCTTACATCGTGTATTGCGACACATCACTTATTGGGTTGGGCTTAGTATTGATGCAGGATAGTAGGGTGATTACCTATGCCTCACGGCAGCTGAAGGTTCATGAGAAGAACTACATATTTATGACATAGATTTGGCAGTTATTGTTCATACATTAACGATATGGAGCATTACCTCTAGGACGTATCGTGTGAGGTATTCATAGATCATCGGAGTCTGCAACACCTGTTTAAGCTAAATGATCTAAAATTGAGGCAGCGGAGGTGGTTAGAGCTGTTAAAAGACTATGATATCATCATTTTGTACCATCTCGGGAAGGCCAATGTGGTGGCCGATGCCTTGAGCAGAAAGGATGAGAGTATGGGTAGCCTTGTATATATTCTAGTTGGTGAGAGACCACTAGCATTAAATGTTCAGGCATTAGCCAATCAGCTCGTGAGGTTAGATGTTTTGGATCCTAGCCGGGTTCTTGCTTGCACGGTTTCTCGATCTTCTTTGTATGAGTGTATCAGAGAGCATTGGTATGCTGACCTTCACTTACTTGTCCTTAAGGACACGGTGTAGCACGGTGATGCCAAGGAGGTTTCTATTGGAGATTATGGGGTGTTGCAGATGCAGGGTCGGATTTGTGTGCCCAATGTGGATGGGCTTTGTGAGTTGATTCTTGTGGTGAGCTGCCTTTTATTTTACAATCCGCAGTACACAGATTCCCCATCCTATTCATTTACCATATTCTATCTATTTTCTATTCGAGAGAAATGTTGTAGTGGTATTGTGTATTCTAGTAGACGCTCATCAACTTGTGACACCGAGTTTTGGGAATTCTTATTCTTGTTCTTGTTCTGGTTGTATTCTGTTATGATATTTGGTATTTTGACCACTTTCAAACATTTAACATAATATCAGTAATTTTCTACAAAAATAGAGAAACTCTGTTGATTTATTATCACTTGTTATAAAATGTGTTATGGACTATCGATCAGTGTGCTAAATAATTGTTGGCTTGCCTAACAACAGTGTGGGGTGCCATCATGGCCTATGGTGGGATTTGGGTCGTGATAGCTTGGTATCATAGCACTAGGTTCACTTAAATCTCATGAGTCATGAGCAAGTCTAGTAGAGTCTTGCATATTGGTACAGAGACGTCTGTACATATCTTCAAGAGGTTACAGGTCTGTTAGGAGAACTTCCCTTTCTTGATTCCTTGTCGTGCAATTTGATTTTGTTTGAAGCTTATGTATTCAGTTCTATCTTACTCATTTGTGCACGATGTCGAGCATTCAATATTAGTTGGGCACCGACGAGTTGTGGAGATGCTACAAATGTGGTGCAGGATGTTTTTCCCTGCATATGTGGTCTGACTACTATCGTTGCCTTATGGAGGGGTGTTCAGTCATTTTAGTCTAGTGTTAGTGTTGCACACGGATTCAGAGTTATACATAATGTATTGTGATGTTTCTCATGTTGTTTGCGAGCAACGTTGGTATGAATGGTAGGGTATTTACTTATGTGTTGCGGCACTAAATTCTTCATAAGAAGGATTATTCGGTTTGTGATTGGAAGATTCGGTATTTAATTCCAGTGCAGGAGAGGCAAGTGGCATATAGATGTTCAGGCCTTGATTGACGGAGTTACGAGGTTGGATATTTTCGAACTTGGTGGAATTCTTATTTGTGTTGTTGTGTCGTTGTCCTTGTTTTAGTGCATTAAGGCTCGTTAGTATGATGGTCTTCATTTGTTTGCCTTTAGACGCACAGTGTTGCGAAGTGGTACTTAAGATGTAGTTATCAGAGATGAGAGTGTGTTGAGACTTTAGGGTCGAATTGGTGTTTCCAGTATTAATGGTTTGGGGGAGGTGATCCTTGAGGAGGCTTAAATTTGATGGTGTTCTATTTGTCTACGGAGATGGATCCGGATTTGGGGCAGCATTATTGGTGGCGAATGATAAGAAATGACATGGGGGGATAAGTCTCATGGTGGTTGAAATATTAGCAGGTTAAGTATGAACAACAGAGATCGAGTAGTTTGCTAAGGAAGATGGCTAAATTGGAGTGGGAGTAGGAGCGTATCGTGTGGAGTCTATGGTAGGATATCCACATGCTTTGAGAAAGCTAAGTGTGATTTGGGTCATGGTGGAAAAATGACTAAGTCTGTGTATTTCATTTGAGATGGTGGCTTCTATACTTGGGAAGTTCGAATGTGACGAAAGGAGTTGTTCAGAATGCAGAGGGAATGTGACTTGTTTATCATTTTGGGATGCAATATGGTCTCGAGCTTTGAACGTGTTGTTGGACCTTCAGTTGATGTTAATGGAATGAACAGATTCTTACGGTTGGTGGACGAGCGTGGACTCAGGAGAATTAACTGATTTCATAGTGGATGTAACTATGGTAATATTGTTGGAGGATGTTGATATGAGGTTACACAGGTGGGCTATCTCCTGTGAGAAGGTTAGGGGTTGCATGATTTCTAATGAAGTTCCTATAAAGAGTTCTACCTTATATCCAATAGGATGCATGTACTATGACGTGGGTCCGGATCGCTTGAGGAAGATGGCGCGACTGTCAAGAGGTCGAGTGTGCATTTAGGGTTGATAACTCGGGATGTGTTATTCTTATAGCAACATGAGCTTATGAGTAATTTAGCTGAGTAACAGCATGGATCGGGGTAATGAATGAGGAGAAGTCATTGTGGGTCTTTGGTTATATGATTGTGGCTTAAAACCAAGTGGGGGAGGGAGCCTACCAGTGATGATTGGGTCACGTGGTCATGTGTCTTTGCAGTTTTTGGATTTTTGTACACTGGTGGATTAGTTATGACTGAGAAAGAGGACATCAAGGGTAATTCAAGCAAGTAATTTGATGGATGTACGCTACATTTCACTTTATTGATATGTGATAGATGTGCGCTTCTTTTGGAGTGTTCGTGTGCTAATGGAGCACTAGTTGTTTTGTTATATATTCGGGACTAGCTTAGAGTGGGCGATTCTCAATGATGGTTCTAGTGGGTTGAAGATTCAAGGTGTGGTGCATGAGGATTTTTGGGTTCGTAGCGTAGCTAAGGATAGAGTTTGGAAATGAGGTGTGAGAGAGACTTGGGGTATTCTACATCATTGTTAGATTTGCAACGTGGTGTTATAGGAATAGAAAAAAATAGCTTCGTATTTGCAAAAGATCTCTTCAGAACGGGTGTGTCAGTTGGAGGTTCTATTGAGTGCATGAGAGGGTATAAAATGGCTTATGGGTATCGAGACGACGTGGTCTTGTGATTTGGCATCACTTAGGATGAGTGTTGATTGAAATCCGTTGGAGTATGGGAAGAGGAGTGTTATTTTGAAAGCAAGTCAAGAGGAAATCTGAAGAAGTTGGGTCAGTTTAGTAGTGACTTGGATCAAGATGGTAAGGGAAATGATTGGTTCCTCCGGTGTGAAAAGGCTATACAGGTGTTTCGTGGTTATACTTGTGGGTTTGACAGTCTGCTTGACTTGGTTGATTTAGAAGACTCAGTTTTAGTGGTTTGGTTATGTGCAAACGGGTCCCAAAGGGTTATGATGGTTCGACCAAGACTTGAGGTTTGTGTCTTCTTTGGTTATGGGAAGGCGGTTGCGTGTTGTGATTTGTTTCCTGAAAATGAGTTAAGTGAAAGAGGTTTCTAACCGATGAAGTGCTTATTCTACTTGTGATTCAGGATTTATGATGGGATTCTAGTACTTTCGCATAACAACATGATTAATGCAGTAAGCTGGGTGGAAATTGGGACTGAAGGGTCAAGGTTGCGGTTCTGTTTTGACAGGGATGTCACGATTTCGAAGGAGCGGGGGAGATTTCAGATGTTCAGGGTGTAATGGCGCTATTTTAGTGTCGTGTGAGAATGGTGTATTATGTGGAAGAGGCATTATGTATTAATTGCGGATTCTTGATTAGCACTACAAAAATAGTATAGTTGGTAGCCATGTATGTACAAATTTTGTTACTTGGTACGGAAAGTTGTAGGAGTACCTCCAATGGCATGATTGTGTAGGTGATATGTGTCAATCAATTAAGTGGGAGAGATTGAGATCAGGTATGGAGATTCAGCTAATGTCGCAGGTTGTAGAGTTTATTTCTGAGAGCTGGACTATTCCTCTGGTTGCAGACTGTTGAAGTTTGTTCAGGACTTGGCAGATGATTATATGTGTCATGGATAGGGTCATTATGGATCCTTGGGAGGATATTTACCTATTTTAAGGTGGTCGGAATTGGTTTAGAGGTCCACTGGTAGGCCAAATGTGAATGTATATTCTAAACTAGATCAAATATGTTTATTCGGCACACCATTTGTCTATGGATGAGTCTTCGAGCATGGTAGATGTTATTCATGTCATCATATATTTCCTGTGCTACTTATATGCTAGGTGGGTTATGAGAAAACTTGATTATTCACACGCGTGTTATGATCCTGTGTAGACTTATGGTGCTATATGAGCGAGATGGCTCTCAAGATACTAGTTGTTTATTGCACCTTAGTCGTGCTTGGCCTCTTTCGTAGTGCATTATGCTATCCGTCTCCCTAGGGTTATATTCATATACTTGGCATGCTTGTTGTTGATGTACGTGTATCTAGTGAGTGTGAGAACTTTTGGGTCCACGGGTATTCCCATGCAGAGTATTACATATGGATCGGATGACACACCACCACGGGTATGATGTTTGGATTGGGCTGCATGCCGCAACGGTACTAGGTGTGGATCGGATTGCGCGCTACAATGGTAAGATGTTAGGTATAGTTCCTTATACTTGTTTTGTGTGTTTTGCTTCTCCTCTGCAAGATATGTTCATAGCATTCTTTTTGGTTATATCTGTTACGTGCGCTGGGTAGTTCTGGTACCGAGGCAAGAAATTCACATAATCCAACAAGGCCAAAGAATCGTATAATCTACCCCGAGCATGGATAACCCTGGCACATGCATATACGCTTGTCACCTCGCATATGCATCACCCCCGCATGTAGCAAACAATATCAATTAGTAGGAAAAATTTTTCCAACAAAACTAGGCTAGAAAATTACCTCAACAAAACTAATTCAATAATCTAAGAAACCCTTACTGCATGAAACAACCTTCGCACGGCTCGAATCTAGCAAAAATAACTTAATATCATAAATAATAGCGATAGAAAATGATTCTAAATAATAAAATTTTGATCTTTAACTAAAATCAAAAAGTAATCTAGGCCCGCACCCCGGAACCCGACAAATCTCACAAATTTCGAATACCCATTCCGATACAAGTCTAACCATACCAATTTCATCCAATTCCGACCTCAAATCGGCCTTCAAATCATCAATTTATGTTTTAGAAAAGTTTTTACTAAAATATCCAATTTCTTCAATTTGATTCATCAAACAATCGCTAAATTCAAGGATAGAATCATGAAATATAAACAAATCCGAGTAAAAAATACTTATCTCGATCCAAATTATGAAAATTCCCTCCAAAATCGCTCAAATTCGAGCTCCAAAACTTTATGAGAAAAAGTGACTAGTAAAAAACGCAACAACTGGGCCAGCTCGAATCATATCTTTAGATGACTCTGGAACTCACATTTGATAAGCCCAGCCATATCCTTGCAAGATTACACCCAAGATAGCCTTTTAAACAACCGATTTGGCCTTAAAATGAGGAAGATATTGTGTTTTGAAGTTTTAAAGGAAGTCTAAAAATTTTAGGGTCATAAATGACATTTTCGTAATTATTTATACCAGAAATCAGCAATAAGAAAATCTTCGTTTTAGTACCCAAAACTCATACGGAACCTCCCAGACACAAATCATATATGCACTTCAATCAATCATAAAACACGCTACGACCTGCACGCACACTCAAAACACCAAAAAGAGGTCATCTTGACCCGATATTGACCATGGTCAAACTCTAAATCCTTAACTAGTTTCTCAATCAATGATCCAAAACAAAGCCGGGCCCCTTGGGACCCCATCCAATCATACCAACAAGTACAAATATATTATCTAAACTTATCCAAAGCTTCATAACATCCACGGGAACATCACAACAAATAATCGAGTCTCAAACCGAATAGAATTTCTCTTAAGTGTTAAATATTTATTCTTTCAAAAGAGTGTCTAAATCATACTTAAATACTTCAGATTACTTTCAAACCTTGCGCACAAGTTCAATTCAACTAACTAGACCTATCCATAGTCTCGGAACACCAATTGGTAGGGGTGGGCGTTCGGGCAGTTCGGATTGGATATGAGAATTTCAATTTGGACTTTCTAATTTCAGATTGAAGAAATGACAATCCAAATCCAATCCAAATAAGCTCGGAGTGGGTTCGGTTTCGGATTAATCGGTTTAGATATTGTGAATTTTCGGTTTTGAGTATATAAGTTGAGATGTTTCTACTTTTTAGAAAAATAAATATCCAAACGAAGTACTCATGTTAAATTGCCTGAAAAGTTCCTCATTCTTGCCGCAATCATCCAAATAAAGTACTCAAGTAATGAAATTATTTTTAAAAATTTACAACAGAGACATTAATATAGCCTATAAGAAGTAGCAGTAGTAAAATCATGTCCAAATAGAAAGTATTTGATGTTTGTCTATAATTATATATTTTTAGTGCATGATTTATCTTACGTTTTGGTACTTTAATGCTAAATTATACTATATTTGTATTTAGTTGAGTTGATTGTATGTATATGTACTTTGAAGATGAAATTGTAAGTAAAGTAGAAATTTTATGTGTATTTTATACACTACAATAATAGGCTCATGATTCTCTAATGATTAGTGATGATTGAAGACATAATGATGGGGTGATAGATTAAAATAAGAAAAGGGAAACAAGAATTGAAAAGGAACAATACATGAAACAAAAATAAGGAAAGAAAGGTGAAGGCATTAACCTGGAGAAGATGAAAAAAGCAACGAGAAAGAATGGAAAAGTTGGGCAAGGAATGAATTGAAGCAGCGAAACGTGCCAGTGTTCTGGTCCGAGATTATTTCTTTTCCTTTTTGGTTTATTACTTGGTTATATTCTGTAGTCTGTTTCCTGCACCTATAAATAATCCATAAATACAATTATGATATAATTTTTGACCAAGGGAGAGCACAGAGCCGTCGTAGAGGCCGAGTATCATCTTTTCTTCCACCAAATTTTACGTTCTAGGGTTGTGGTTCTTTCATGACTATTGTTATTCAAATATTGATTTTAATTTCTTAGTTTATTATATTGGTTTATTTATTTAAATTTGCGCTTAATTATTTGATTGCTTGATCACCAATTGAATATTATTTATAAATCTAAAGTTGAACTCGAAAGTGAGAATTCTAGATTGCATATAGGATTGAGTAGAGCAAGTTTTTGAACCTGGGCATCGGGAAACATATCCGCACTTAGGATAGACATATACCTAATTGCCTTGCTTGGTTGATGTACAGGAATTAAGAATGCGTTCTTGTTAATTCTAATTCCATAAACATATAGGCGTTAGGTTAGTTTGAATAGGCGAGTAAGAACTCGACAGATTCTTATGAGCAATATTAACCATGTTAACAAATAAACCAGATAAATTAATTAGTTAATTCAACAGAAGAATACAATAGGATTGTTAGATAGCCCATTACCCTAGCCCATAAAAATCTACTCTTCTTTTGTTCAGAGTTCATTATTTATTTTTCTTTATTGTAATTAGTTTAGAATTAAATACTTCTAGGTTTAATTCTTGTTTAGATAAATAGGATAGTCTAATTTAGTTAATAGTTAATCACAAGTCCTTGTGGGTTCGACATCTGACTTTTAGTCACTTTATTACTTGACGACCGCGTATACTTGCGTGTTCGTTTGGCCGCAACAAGTTTTTGGCGCCGTTGACGGGGACTTAGAATTAGCTATTTTTCTATATTAGACTTTTATTTTTATCTTTACAAGTTTTGTTTTTTTTTCTTTTTGTAAATATTTTTATTTTTATAACAATTTGATTTTTATCTTAGTGTGTTCATAGTTCTCTCAACATGACATCTGGGGATGAAATATCCGGAAGTAAGGTTATTGATGAAGACGCTTGGTTGACGGAAGACTTTTATGGCTCGTATTTTTGGGCTTGTCATGACCTGAACTCTGGTAGGTCTGAATTTAAATATGGGAGTAAGGGTTAGTATTAGTACGGATATTCATGATTAAGGAAATATGCGGAACGACGTTATCTTCTAACAAAGTTGGTGAATGATTGGTCGAAGGAGAGAGTTGATCTTGCCCAAGAAATTGACAAGTTTGGCTTGGCTTTGCACAACTTGAATGTAAATAGCAAACTGTCTGCTCAATCAATCGGAGCACCCGGTCCAAATCGCACGTCGGCTTCACTAATCGAAGTCCTGTATATAGCAAACCGCCAGCTCAATCAATCGGAGCACCTTGTACAAATCGAACGTCGGCTTCGCCAACTGGAGCGTTGTATATAGCAAACTGCAAATTTCGCCAATGAAAACCAATCTGCAACACCGCTACGTCAATCATGGATGCCAAAATAGACAATTGCAAACCTCGTCACCAACGTTCTGCCAATTAATGGCCGCTACTTAGCTTCGCAGTCAATAGTATCTCTTGGGCATGCTTATATTTCATTTCTCTATTACTTTTAATGTTTTAACGTTTTTTTCGTGCAGATTTAGGCATGATTTCAATTTCTCCCGAGCGAAAAATACTTTACATTTCAGCACAAAGCTCTCCCAACAAGTGGAGACGCAATCTACAAATCAAGTTCTCCCAACAAGCGGAGACATTTCTTAGTGTAAAGCTCTCCCAGCAAGCGGGGACGCACTATACCAATCAAGATCTCCCAACAAGCAGAGACAATTTTCAAATGCTCCGACAGCTGCGAAACGGTACCCAGCCCGGCTAACAAATCGAGTTAGGATCAAGTATCCCATCTTTCTAATCCCAAATAACGGCTCGCCGGCAGCCAAGCATCATTATTCCTGCATCATTTATATCGCATCTTAATATCTGTATTACAATATATTGGTATGCATGTATATCATTTTGTTTTGCAGGGAAAAACATTACAGCGTGGAACTATTTCTTAGCAGCAGACCGAACTACAATGCTATGGGGACAGCCAACCCGGTAGTGGGCCCAAGATCCCAGCTCAAGATGACCAGCGAGCTCAAAATTTTGAATCATTCAATTAGGCCGCAAAATTCATGCTATCATAAGTGACCAATCTTCCGTCTCATCGTATCATCACAATACGATACTGGGGCAATTCCTACGAGTGTTACTTCCTCAAAATTCATACTCCAGAACTACATGAGGCCTGATCCTCATTAAGCCTGAGGTATGTAAGAAATTCAAAGCCAGAAATTGGCCCAATATTCCCAAACATTCCTAGATTCTTCCTCAACTCATAATTTCATGCCATTTCTGTAAATCATGCCTAAAGTCAGGACAAAATTGGCTTTGATTCAATTTCTTTGTCCGAAAACTCTTTCATCATCTTCGGTCAAAGAGGGATAGCTGTTGACGACCAATTTTGATCCTCCCTTTTAAAATTAATTTATTCACGCTTAACAATTTATAATAAATACTTTAAAAGTATTTTCTATTAATGAATATCTATTTTAAGAATTAATTAAGTAATAGTTTCAAAATTAATCATGTAGTACTGATATTGTGTAATTACAAATATATTTACTATAATAAAAATAACTTTTGTATATACATTATATATGTTTTATAATTTGACAAAATTACTCCTTAATTTTCAGTGGATTAGGTTACTATGTTAATATTTTGAAATTAGTGCTATAATTCGAAATATGTGTCATTTATAGATAATTAATTAAAATAATTAGTAACGTATAGTAGTTATAACTTTACCATATTTTTTTTATTGAAATTGTTAAGTTTATTTAAATTAATCTTAAAAGTGCGATGACCCAAAATGTCATCTTTAAATTTAATAAGTAGTTCTATGTTCTAAGATCTCAAAAAGTACCATTTATCATTCCTCAACTTGGGTGCGTAGCCCGTAAAATTTTACGGAAAGTTTTCATGTGAAAAATGGATTAAAATATGAAATTGAGCTTTAAAACACAACTAAGTTGACTTTGGTCAACATTTTTAGCAAACGGACTCGGATCAGTATTTTAACAGTTCCGGTAGCTCTATATTGTGATTTGGGACTTGGACGTATATCTGGAATTTAATTTGGAGGTCCCTCGCTCAAGTTATGACCATTTAACGGAACTAGCAATTTAAAGGCTAAAGACTTCCAAGTTTGACCACGGGGTTGACTTTTTGATATTGGAGCCGGAATCCGATTCTGAAAATTTGAATAGCTCCATTATATTATTTATGACTTGTGTGCCAAATTTGAAGTCATTCCGGATTCATTTAATATGTTTTGGCACAAACTTTACAAATTAAAAAGTTTAAAACTTAAAAGATCGAATCGAGGTGTGAATTGAAATTTTGACGTTGTTTGGCATGAATTGAAACACCGAGTAAGTCTGTATTATGTTATTGGACTTGTTGGTATATTTGTACGGGGTCCCGAGTACCCCGAGAGTGATACGGATTGAAATCGGATCAAGAATTGGACTTAAGCAAAATCTGAATTTTTCCTTCTATTGTAATCGCACCTACAGATTTTTTGACCGCAGGTGCGAGCTCGCAGAAGCGAGCCTTCCATCGCAGATGCGCCCAGACATGTCCAGGCTTCGATCGCAGAAGCGGACAGCTTCACGCAGAAGCGTGTCCGCAGATGCGCACCAAATCACGGAGATGCGGGACTGGACTGGACTGGCCGGGGGTCTTCGCAGGTGCGGCCATTTTGCGCAAAAAGCGGATGTCGCAGGTGCGACAGGAGTGTCCGCAGATGCGGAACTTCACTGGCAGTCTGGCATCGCAAATACGAGCTTTGTCTCGCAAATACAAGTCCGCAAATGCGGAAATTTTATCCGCGGATACGAAAATGACTGGGTAGAGCCCATAAATTCGTAAGTCGCCATTTTTACTCATTTTTGAGTTTCAAGTCTCGGATTTGGGTGATTGCAAGGGGAATTTTCACGACTTTGAATTGGGTAAGTGTTCTATAACCAAAGGTGATTATATTTCATAAATCCATGTCTATATTCATCATTTATTTCAAATTTAGATAGAAGAAATAGGAATTGTTATAAAATCTTTCAAAAACGAAAAGTTAAGATTTGAAAGTCCATTTGATATCGGAGTTGGACAATTTTCTTATGGTTGAACTCGTGTCAGAACGGGTGTTCGGATTTCGTAAGTTTTTTTGGGATTTGAGACGTGAGTCCCACAATCGAATATTTTAATAAAATTTGGATTTTTATCCGAAAAATTAGTAAATTCATATGGAATTAATTCCTATGATTCATATTGAGTATATTGAATTATTTATGAATAGATTTGAAGCTTTTGGAGATAAATTTAAAAGGAAAAGGTGTGGTCGAGTAATTTATTAGAATTTGCAAAGCGAGGTAAGTGTCGTGGTTAACCTTGACTTGAAGGAATAAGACCCTCAAATTATTTGTTATGTGAATTGCATGTGAACGACGTATAGGCAAGGTGACGAGTGTCTATACGTCGTCAAATTAATTATTTGCCTGCTTACTTGAAAATCATAAATTATTTTAAATCATGAATTAATTATTATAATAATTGTTTCTCTCCTATTCTTTGTCAAATATTAATTCTAGAATTCCTGCATTAATTGTTACATGCTATATGAATTATGTGCCTTAATTGTTATTTGACATTTAGTATATTAAATATTAAACTGCATATTTTCTCTTTGATTTCCATAATAATTTGCTATTTGACTTTGTTTGTTTCATAATTAAATCATAATTATTGTATGCTTGTTGTCTTATAATTTTATATTAATTATTACATTTATTGGAGAAATTTTTTCTATAAGAATTGGTAAATGAATATGTTGGAGGAGCGGGTTGCACGCCGCAACAGGATTGATTATAATGAATATATTGGATGATCGGGTTGCACGTCACAACAGAATTAATTATAATGAATATATTGGAGGATCGGGTTGCACGCCGCAATAGACTTATTTAAAAGTCGACATACATATATATATACATATATATATATATATATATATATATATATATATGTGTGTGTGTGTGTGTGTGTGTGTGTGTGTGTGTGTGGAGCATGAGCAGCATCTTCGAATTGTGCTTCACACTTTGAAGAATAATCAGTTATATGCCAAGTTTTCAAAATGTGAGTTTTGGTTAGACTCAGTTGCCTTTTTGGGGCATGTGGTATCGGCAGAAGGCATAAAGGTGGATCTTAAGAAGATATAGGCTGTTCAGAATTGGCCTAGACCTACTTCAGTTACAGAGATCCGGAGTTTCCTGGGTTTGGCAGGTTATTATCGTTGGTTCGTGGAAGGGTTTTCATCTATAGCAAGCACATTGACCAGACTAACCCAGAAGGGTGTCCAATTCAGATGGTCAGACGAGTGTGAGTTGAGCATTCAGAAGCTCAAGACCGCTTTGTCTACAACGCCAGTGTTGGTATTACCCACAGGTTCAGGATCGTATATAGTATATTGTGATGCATCTCACACTAGGCTTGGTGCAGTATTAATGCAAGATGGCAGGGTGATTGCATATCCGTCGCGGCAGTTGAAAGTTCACGAGAAGAATTATCCTGTTCATGACTTAGAACTGGCAGCCATTGTTCATGCGCTAAAGATTTGGAGGCATTACCTCTACGGTTTCTCGTCTGAGGTATTTACTGATCATCGTAGCCTTCAGTACCTGTTCAAACAAAAAGATCTTAATTCAAGGCAGAGAAGATGGTTGGAGTTGTTGAAAGACTATGATATCACCATTTTGTATCACCCCGGAAAGGCCAATGTGGTGGCCGATGCTTTGAGTAGAAAGGTTGTGAATATGGACAGTCTTGCGTATATTCTGGTTGGTGAGAGGCCATTAGCTGCAGATGTTCAGACTTTGGCTAATCAGTTCATGAGGTTAGAGTCGATTTCTAGCTTGCACAGTCGCTCGGTCTTCTTTATATGAGCACATCAGAGAGAGGCAGTATGATGATCCCCATTTACTTGTCCTTAAGGACACGATGCAGCACGGTGATGCCAAACAGGTTGCTGTGGGGGAAGATGGGGTTTTACGAATGCAGGGTCGTATTTGTGTGCCTAATGTGGATGGGCTTCGTGAATTAATTCTTAAAGAGGCACACAGTTCCAGGTATTTAATTCATCCAGGTACCGCCAAAATGTATCAAGATTTGCGGCAATATTATTGGTGGAGGAGAATGAAAAAGGATATAGTTACATATGTAGCTCGGTGTCTGAATTGTCAGCAAGTTAAGTACGAGCATCAGAGACCTGGCGGTTTACTTCAGAAGTTAGAAATTCCTGAGTGGAAGTGGGAGCGTATCACTATGGATTTTGTTGTTGGGCTCCCACGGACTCAGAGAAAATTTGACACAGTTTGGGTCATTATGGACAGGTTGACCAAGTCAGCACATTTCATTCCAGTAGCAGTTACCTATTCTTCAGAGAGGTTAGCTGAAATTTACATTCGTAAGATTGTCCGTCTTTACGGTGTGCCCGTGTCTATTATTTTAGATCGAGGTACGTAGTTTACCTCACATTTCTGGAGGGCTGTACAGCATGAGTTAGGCATGCGGGTGGAGTTGAGTACAACATTTCATCCACATAGAGACGGACAGTCAGAGCGCACTATTCAAATATTGGAAGATATGCTCTGCGCTTGTGTTATAGACTTTGGAGGTTCTTGGGATCATTTCTTGCCACTTGAGGAGTTTGCTTATAATAATAGCTACCAGTCGAGCATTCAGATGGCTCCATATGAGGCATTATCGGAAGGCGATGTCGATCGCTAGTTGGTTGGTTTGAACTAGGAGAGGCTCGGTTGTTGGGTACCGATTTGGTATAGGATGCCTTGGATAAGGTCAAGATTATTCAGGATCGACATCGCACAGCTCAGTCTAGGCAAAAGGGTTATGCCGACTGTAAAGTTCGTGATATTGCATTCATGGTTGGAGAAAGAATATTGCTCCGGGTTTCACCTATAAAAGGTGTAATGAGGTTCGGAAATAAAGGCAAGTTGAGCCCTAGGTATATCGGACCCTTTGAAATTCTTGAAAGGGTGGGTGAAGTAGCCTACAGGATTGCATTACCTCCTAGTTTATCAGTGGTTCATCCGGTGTTCCATGTGTCTATGTTCCAGAAATATCATGGTGATTCGTCCCATGTGTTAAATTTCAGCTCAGTCCAATTGGACAAAGATTTGACTCACGAGGAGGAGCCGGTGGCTATTCTAGCCCGGCAAGTCCGACAGTTGAGGTCTAAGAGTTATTCTTCAGTTCGGGTGCAATGGAGAGGTCAGCCGGTAGAGGCATCTACCTGGGAGTCTGAGTCGGACATGCGGAGTAAATATCCACACCTTATTTTACCATATTGTTTTATTGAAATTGTTAAGTTTATTTAAATTAATCTTAAAAGTGCGATGACCCAAAATGTCATATTTAAATTTAATAAGTAGTTCTATGTTCTAAGACCTTGAAAAGCACCATTTTATCATTCCTTGACTTGCGTGCGCTGTCCGTAAAATTTTTCGGAAAGTTTTCATGTGAAAAATGGATTAAAATGTGAAATAGAGCTTTAAAACTCAATTGAGTTGACTTTGGTCAATATTTTTAGCAAACGGACCCGGATCAGTATTTTGATAGTTTCGGTAGCTCCGTATAATTATTTGGGACTTGGGTGTATGCCCGAAATTTAATTTGGAGGTCCCTAGCTCAAGTTATGACCATTAAACGGAACTAGCAATTTAAAGGCTAAAGACTTCCAAGTTTGACCATGGGGTTGACTTTTTGATATCGGAGTCGGAATCCGATTTTGGAAATTTCAATAGCTCCGTTATATCATTTATGACTTGTGTGCCAAATTTTAAGTCATTCCGGATTCATTTAATATGTTTTGGCACAAACTTTCCAAATTGAAAAGTTTAAAACTTAAAAGATCAAATCGAGGTGTGAATTGAAATTTTGACATTGTTTGGCGTGAATTGAAACCTCGAGTAAGTCCGTATTATGTTATTGTACTTGTTGTATATTCGTACGGGGTCCTGAGTACCCCGAGAGTGATACGGATTGAAATCGGATCAAGAATTGGACTTAAGCAAAATTTGAATTTTTCCTTCTGTTGTAATCGCACCTGCGGATTGTTTGACCAAAGGTGCGAGCTCGCAGAAGCGAGCCTTCCATCGCAGATGCGCCCAGCCATGTCCAGGCTTCTATCACAGAAGCGGATAGCTTCTCGCAGAAGCGTGTTCGCAGATGCGCACCAAATCACGCATATGCGGGACTGGGCTGGCCTGGGGTCTTCGCAGGTGCGGCCATTTTGCGCAGAAGCGGATGTCGTAGGTGCGACAGGAGTGTCCGCAGATGCAGAACTTCACCTGGCATCCTGGCATTGCAAATGTGAGCTTTGTCTCGCAAATGCGAGTCCACAAATACGGAACCTTTATCCGTGGATACGAAAATGACTAGGTAGAGCCCATAAAATTCGGAAGTCGCCATTTTTACTCATTTTTGAGTTTCAAGTCTCGAATTTGGGCGATTTCAAGAGGAATTTTCACGACTTTGAATTGGGTAAGTGTTCTATAAACAAAGATGGTTATATTTCACAAATTCATGTCTATATTCATAATTTATTTCAGATTTAGATGGAAGAAATTAGAATTTTTATAAAATCTTTCAAACACGAAAAGTTAAGATTTGACGGTCCATTTGATATCGGAATTGGATAATTTTTGTATGGTTGAACTCACATTGGAACGGATGTTCGGATTTCGCGAGTTTTTCCGGGATTTAAGATGTGGGTCCCACTGTCGAATATTTTATTAAATTTCAGATTTTTATTCGAAAAATTAGTAAATTCATATGGAATTAATTCCTATGATTCATATTGAGTTATTGAATTGTTTATGAATAGATTTGAAGCTTTTGGAGATAAATTTAAAAGGAAAAGCTGTGGTTGAGTAATTGATTGGATTGTTCAAAGCGAGGTAAGTGTCGTGGTTAACCTTGGCTTGAGGGAATAGGACCCTCAAATTATTTGTTATGTGAATTGCATGTGAACGACGTATAGGCGAGGTGACGAGTATTTATACGTTGTCAAATTAATTGTTTTCCTGCTTACTTGAAAAATTATAAATTATTTTAAATCATGAATTAATTATTATAATAATTATTTCTCTCCTATTCTTTATCAAATATTAATTCTAGCATTACTGCATTAATTGTTACATGCTATTTGAATTATTTGCCTTAATTATTATTTGACATTTAGCATATGAAATATTAAACTGCATACTTTCTCTCTGATTTCCATAATAATTTGGTATTTGCTTTTATTTGTTTCATAATTAAATCATAATTATTGTATGCTTGTTGTCTTATAATTTTATATTAATTGTGAAATTTATTGGGGAAATTTCCTCTATAAGAATTGGTAAATGAATATGTTGGAGGAACGGGTTGCACGCCGAAACAGGATTGATTATAATGAATATATTGGAGGATCGGGTTGCACGCCGCAACAGACTTATTAAAAGTCCATATTGGAGGATCGGGTTGCACGCCGTAACAAAGTTATTTAAAAGTCGACATACATACATACATACATACATATATATATATATATATATATATATATATATATATATATATATATATATATATATATATATATATATATATATATATATATATTGGGGGATCGGGTTGCGCGCCGCAACATACTTGATTAAAATGAATATATTGGAGGAGCGGGTTGCACGCCGCAACAGAATTGAATGTGGATATATTGTGAGAGCGGGTTGCACGCTGCAACACAATTGATGGAAATAATAATGTATTATGACTGCTGAATTAGCTTCAATTATTATAAATGAGTTACCTGATTTATTTATATTATTTGTTGTTGTTATTAATATTGCATACAGGTTAATGTAAGTGAACCACCTTAGCCTCGTCACTACTTCGTCGAGGTTAGGCTCAGCACTTACCAGTACATGGGGTCGGTTGTACTGATACTACACTCTACACTTCTTGTACAGATTTCGGAGTTGATCCCAGTGGCGTACCATAGACTTGCTCGGATTTCAGATACTCAGAGAAGACTTGAGTTATAACTGCACGGCGTTCGCAGTTCTGAAGTCCCTGTCTAATTTACTTTAGCTGTGTGTTTGTTTCCAAATAATTTTATTTTATTCAGACCCTTATTTGTATTATTCTACAAGCTTGTGCACTTGTGGCACCAATTCTGGGATGGTATTTAGACACCGTTATTTTTATGGATTATTCACTACATTTCAGACTTTACTTCTGCATTTGTTCTTTGATTATTAATAAATTTAAAAATTATTTTAAAAATAGATAATATTATTCTAACGTTAGCTTGCCTAGCAAGTGAAATGTTAGGCGCCATCACGGTCCGAAGGTGGGAATTTCATGTCGTGACAAAAAGGGTTAAAAAACTAAAAGTCTACAATTGCAATTCCTTAACTAAATACAAAATGGCTATTAGTTAAATTATTTTTAGCCAAAATACCAAGCCCAATTCGGATTTGACCCAGTCCAAATACCCCATCTCATTCCAAGTTGGCAATCCATCCCTCCTTGTGAACCAATGTTATCATGTCACGTCAACCTCCTTTATCACTCACAAAACAAACACACATATATCTGAACCGTTGATCCATCTGATCAACGGCTCCCATTTAATCCATGATTTTCCTTTGATTTTTAAAATAACCGCCCAAAGACCCCACTTCCACTGTTCAAACCCCATAATCCAATAACCATTAAAATTCTTTCTAAAAAATCCTAAATGCCCAAATTTCCAGGGCCCTTGATCACCAGATCCAACGGCCCGTATCCTATCTCCTAAGCTTAACCTTAGAGACTCCCCAATACCCCTAACACCCTAAATTATTTGTCACCTGCCCAACTGCCTTTCTTTCTACTTCCTATCTCTTTTCTCTCGTCTGCCCTATCTCTATCAATCAACAAACCTTGCACAAATTAGTGCAAGGTCGTGAAATTAACCTCAAATCATCTCATTTGTCCCCCATATCCATGATTCTCGCTGAATCTTTACCTATTTCATCATCGAAACTCAAATCTCCCAAATCCAAACTCTAACCCTAGAGATGAAACTTCAAATTGCCCTTGACCTTTTAAATCCATGGCATGCATGGTTGTTCATTTTGTTCATGTACTCCTGATCTTGTCATTCTTTCCATTTTTACCATTCAATTTCAAAATCCCTAATCGAAGAAGTCATACCAAAAGATGAAACTTCAACTCGCCAGATTTTCTTTCATCCTTTCAAACCAAAGCAAGCGTGACACGTTATCTGGCTTCATTATTAATATTCGACACCCATAGGTCAAATTCAATGACCTCTGGTATTAGGGTTCTGACCGGTGGTTTCTTGTGCTTCTACATTCAGCCTCTCATATCTCTCCACTCAGGTAAACTCAAACATTGATTTCCCCTCTGTTCTCTCTGATTTTACCCGAATATGCTCACATCATCAACTCATCGTCACTCTCCACTATCTTAGATTGAAATCTGAAACTCTAAGGCCTTAAATGAAACTATAAATATGGCCTTTACTATTCTCATCTACAACAACCTAACATTGAACACACATACAGTCACGAACATTAAGCACACAAAGACACTAAGAACATTAGGGTTTCTGGTCTTAGCTTTCTTACCGTTTCCCCTCTCTTTTGTCGAGTTCTTTTACTGGTTCAAGCTCGAAGGTTCTGGGATCTTGAGTAACAAAAAGAATTTGTTTGGTCTGTTGCCCTTAAGAAGGTTAGCATCTTTCTCTCCCTTTTTCTTTTGTTCATCTCTCTGAATGATTTAGATATGTCGAGTTAAGTTCTGTAGATCATAATTATGTTGTATATTTTTGACATGTTTGATATTTATGTTTTGTTAGTTTGACAACCTTTTATGGTAAGCTTGTTCTGTTATGATTCTCTAAAGTGATAATCGATTAAGTCATTGATAATTGTTGATCTTTGTTCTGAGTTTTCCTACAGCCTCCATGCTTGAATTCTTACATGTTTATATTCAACACAAACTTCATAGTTCTCAGTGATGTGCAGTAAACTCATATCTATCTTATTGCACTTCTGTAATTTTGTGAGTTTTGGAAGCTGAGTTTACTACCTGATAGTTATGACTGAAATAAAACCTGAACTAAGATGACTTATATCCCCTTGCCTTTTAACCTTGAGCCTAAACTTGAAGTGTCTTTGCTTGTGTTTGTCCAACTATTTTACTGAGTTACTACTATAGTCTTTTACTTTGTTTTAGCTATCATTATTATTGAACCAATCATGCTCATCTAAACTCCATGTCTTTCCCTTCACTGATGATTCTGTTGAGGCTTCATCTTGTTTCCCTACACCTTATTTGCCTTATGGTTGATTTCATTACTTGGTAACCTTAACTGATATACTCCTGAAAATTCGATATGTCTATGTCACTTAAGTTGAAAGAATTTAAGTGATTAGATACTTTTCTTCTCTACATCTGTATATACTAACTCTTAGGATGATATCTGGGCTATCACTATGACCTTTTCATGCTCATACTCAGTTGTTATAGGAAACTATCTTATTTGCATCAAATTGTCTCATTCTTATGTACCCTTTTGTTGTATATATTCTGTTAAGGTTAAGCTATCTTCCCCTTTAGTGTAAGTCATGATTTTGTTTGGATAAAGTCAACTGATAATTTCTGCATAACTAAGTTAGTTTGTCCCATAATCATGTTGAGATCTTCATATACATGTGCAATTCAAAACTTGTTCAGTACATCCCTGTCATTAATCTTTTGAGCCCCTGTTGATTTTGTAAAGTTTGCATGCATCTATATTTAACTTATCTTCCCTGAAGAAAGGACTTAGACACTACGTTATAGTCAAGTGACCCTTTTAGTAGTTGAAGCATGATCACTTCATACCTATATGCTAAACTAGATTTATGTTTGAGTTTGAACTTGTTTTGATGCAATGCTTTCCATCTCCTTTCTTTACCAATATGTTGATTTGGTTCTGTAATGTGTAAAGTTCCTCTACCTATGAGATCACTACCTTATTTATTTTGCCTATGAACGGTTAACTGAATGTTGCTAGCCTCCTTGCTTAACTCTGTAACACCATGTTCTACCTTGAGTTATGCTCATCCCTCCTCCTTATTGTTAACCTGGAGTGGAACTTGACTCTCAAACCTTATGAAGTCCATTTATTAATATTATCCCAACATATTGACTTGCTAATACTGTTAGAAGCATGACCCTTTTGAGACCTTAGGGGTGCCATGTTTGAACTTGTGAATTTGTAGTCATGATAAGAGCTTAATCCCATGACCTTGATAACCTCTCTGTAATAATAGCTGACTATAACTATTGGTTTGAATCTTCCTTGATGTCTTTAGGGTGCCAGGTAATGTTATTAATACCTGTTTGAATATGTTATGACTTAACGATTAATTCTTGCATTGGTGTGATTGTGGAAACCTCTTTTTGTTATCTATGTGTATTCTAAACTCAGCCCCTCTTTAGGTTTCCTTGATATGTGTTCCCTAGTTAGTATTAAAAGTAATATGTATTCTCTTGTGTTATTTTCATTAAGAGGAAAGCATATATCTTGTGGTAGGTAATACTTTAGTACTTAGTTTGCATTGGACGTGCCTCATTGGCACTTAAACCTGTAAGGAAAAAATGTCGTCAGTGATTAAGCGTATTTGGGAGCGTAATTCGACTTTAGGTTGGATTGCCCTCCCCGGCGCAAGCATCTCCCTGGGCCTTGAGTCCCTTGGAAACTTTGAAGTATCGGGGGATCTAATGGGACCATCAACCTTAAGTAGGGCTCCCTCCTTAGCTCCTAATTCATTGATGCATTCAGTTCTTTAAGGGTTTAGTGTTTAATGACAATGAAAGGTTTTCAATGCGAATTATTCACTAAGTAAAGCCACCACAATATATATAATTTTCTCTACCATATTAATCTTATTCTTGCTTCGATTATCTGTTTGTGTATTTTACATATGCAATGAAGTATGATCTGTAGTTAGAACACGCTAAATATATTGGATATATGTCTAATGACCTTCTTATTTTTGACATGTACATCTGTTTGGGCCTTTGAGTTCTTGATGAACTCAGGCCTTATTGCATCTCGTCCAGGAGTCCAAAGTCAGCTGTATTTGCGTCTCTTCATTACTGGGCCTACCTTCTTGAGGCCCAATCACAGAGTCCAGACATCTTTCCCTCAGCTCTTTTATCGTTATTTACTATCTCGTTAGTATAGTTTATTGTTTCTGTTAGTTTAAGTTAATGTTAGTTATGTCTTTGTTGTTTATATCTCATGTATATAACACTCATATATTAGATCCCATGCTTTTCTTTTATGCTTTAATATCATATAAACTTAGGCGAGCCTTAAATAATATAGAATTTAAAAAGGAAATTAGTTAGAAGCAGATCCTTAACTCACTAATTATAATTTGCTCGCAAATTATTATGTTTTTCACTCACCATTCTTTCCATTAAAGATTTTAAAATCCAGAACGTAGCAAAACAACAGCTATATTTCAAAAAGGGAAATCAAATCTTAACTTCATTTTCAAAAGGAAAATCAGAACTTCAAGAACTGTCCCCTTTAAGGAATTTTCGGCAAATAACCTCTTCTTTGAAAATCCTCCGAATCTAAGGTAATTATAGGTTCACTTTATTACTAAACATCCCTTTAGAGTTATGTAAATAACCATTCCCCAAAGTATTTTCATAACTCAATCTCTTTTATAAACTTATAAAATCTCGACCACTTATATGCCAATTTCAAGACTCTTTTAATATCTCTTATGAACCTCTTCATAAACTCATATCCCTTTAGGACCCTGCATTCTTTCTATATCGTACTTAAGTATACAGTAAGCAGCATTCCTTATCTCTTGTCAAAGAATTTTATAAATAATTGATCCCAAACTTAGTCTAAATTCTATGGAGCTACTTTAGATAGACTTTAAGGGGTACCTAACATCTTTTTCTTAGAAGAACAAAAACCCTTACCCATAATCTCACCGGTTAGCAGACTAATAATAAGAACATGACTTAGTAATCAAATAGGTACTCTAGTATACCTTTAAATATTAGGTGGCGACTCTCTTTCATCAACCACAGAGAAACCACAAGTTGAATCTTGTCTTGACTAGTGCAAAATAGGGTGCAATAACTGCTACTGGGGCCAACACCGGAATCTGCACAAGAAGTACAGAAGTGTAGCATGAGTACAACCGACCCCATGTACTATGTAAGTGCCGAGCCTAAGCTCAACGAGGTAGTGACGAGGCTATAACAAGGCACTCACTAAAAACATGTACGAATATAATAAAATAACAATAAAATAGAGAAAACAAGTATAACATGGAAACTGGAACAGAAATTACATAACATAGGGCCCCAGAATAATATTAAGCTCAATTATATCAGTACAACCCGGATACGAAAAACAACAGCTGAAACAATTAAATATGTCTCCTCTGTTATGGCACACAATCTGATCCACAAATATATAAATAAATAACGCCTTCTCTATTATGGCATGCAACCTACTCCACAAAATACATAAATAATAGGATTTTTTCTCCGTTGCGGCGCCCAACCCGATCCAAAATATAAAAAAAAATTACCGTTGCGGCGTCCAACTCGATCCCAAACAATAATACCAATATCCATTGTGATGTGCAACCACATGCCACACAACAATACCAATAACCATTGTGGCGCGCAACCTGATCCCACACAATAATAATATAAATGAACATCTACAACCAACTACGGTGAAATCCAAATAAAACACAATAAAAGAACTACACAGATAACGTCAAAAAGCGGATAAAAATAGTTATCTAAAGTCACACAAGGTCAAATAGCAATTTATGAAAGTTCATAAATAAAGACACAAACACAAGGAATCAATTAACAAGTAAGGCATTTAACGGATAAAGGCATTAATTTAACACATAAGAAATTAACAATTAAAGCATTTATTAATTAATAACATGGATTAAATGAAGGCATGAAATAATTAAAAATAATAATAAATATCTCAACTCGCATGCTTAACCCGTGACTACGCATATACACTCGTCACCTTGCATATATGTCGTCCCCCCACATAAAACAAACAATAAATAATCCAATCAAGTCCTCATTCCTTCAAGTCAAGGTTAACCATGATACTTTCCTCTTTTCGCAACCCAATCAATGCCCAACCACGGCATTTCCTTTAGAATTAGCCTCCAATCAATCTAATCTAGCCAAATATAGTTTAAATAATTCAAAATAAACTTTAGAAACTACCCGCGAGTGAAAACAATTCGATCATTAATGAAATTGGTAAAAGTCAACAAAAGTCAACCCCATGCCCACTTGGTCAAAACCCGAGATTCGAACCAACACCCGATTACCCATTCACCTCTGAGTCCGCTTATATGATTTTTTTCGAAATCCAACTTCAAGTTGAAGTCTAAATCTCAATTTCAAAAAATCCCTAATTTCTACCATAAAATTCATAGATTAAGGTTAAAATGAATGGGTGATTATGGAAATGCATCAAAACTAGTTAAAAATCACTAGCCAATGAACTGGGGATGAAAATCTCTTCAAAATCGCCTCTAGTCCGAGCTCTAGCTTTCAAAAATGGAGTTTTGCAAAAGAATCCCGACTTTCAACTTTTAAATAGATGGGTGTTAGGTGTTCTTAGCGTTCGCAAAGCACCTGACACGTTTGCGAAGAGCACTAGCCAAAAGGCCATCGTGTTCGCGAAAGCTAAATTCCTAGCCTGACATCGCAATCGCTAACCATGGTCTGTGTCGGCGAAGAGAAACCACCTACATTGCCCCTAGATCACCCCAAAGCATCGCGTTCGCGAGATGCATGTCACGTTCGCAAAGGGTAAGCCCCCTATTGTTTGCGTTCATGACCGGCCCACGTGTTCGCGAAAAGAAATCAGCCCCCAGGCCAAGTTTCCCCTTCGCAATCATGAGAGAAGCTACGCGATCATGAAGCACAAGACACCGGACACCAGAAACAGCTGTTCTACAAGTTCAAAATGATCTGAAACCTATCTGAAACTCACCTGAGCCCCTCGAGCTCCAAACTGAACATGCACACAAGTGTAATAACATCATATAAACTTTCTCTCTACCCCAAATCATCAAATAACAAGAACCGATCATTAAAACTCAATATTTCAACTTGAAAACTCATCATGCGTCGAAACTCGCTTCGGTCACCCCGGACCCTAAACAAACATGCGTACAAGTCCAAAAAGTTATACGAACCTACCAGAATTGTCAAAATACCGATACGAGGTCGTTTACCAAGAATGTTGACCGTGGTCAACTCAAGTTGTTTTTAAAACCAAAAATCACATTTTTTTACAAATTGCACGTAAAAACTTTACGAAAAACAACAGGGGAAATGCATGCAATTCATATAATATATAATGAAGCTATGAAGTCTCGGAACACGAAAATAAATGCAAATACTCAAAATGACCTATCGGGTTGTCACAGTTAAGAATTGGCCAAGCCCCACAACTCCAACTGAGGTACGCAGCTTCTTGCGCTTAGCCGGTTACTACCAAAGGTTTGTGGAAAATTGCTCATCTATAGTTGCTCTATTAACAAAGTTGACGCAAAAGGCAGCAAAATTTTGGTGGACCGATAATACTGAAAAGAGTTTCCAAGAGTTAAAGCACAGGCTATCCTCGGCACCAGTTCTAACTCTTCCTGAAGCACCCAAAGGCTAAGTTATAAATTGTGATACTTCTAGAGTGGGATTGGGCATTGTTCTGATACAACACAGTAGGGTTATTGCATATTCTTAAAGGCAATTGAGAAACATGAGTTGAATTACCCCACCCATGATCTGGAGTTAGCTGCTATTATATTTGCCTTGAAAATATGGCGTCACTATCTGTATGGAGTTCATATCGACATATTTACCGATCATAAGATCTTCCAGTAAATATTCAAGAAAAAAGAATTAGATTTGAGGCAGCGAAGATGGCTTGAATTGTTAAAGGATTACGATATTGATATTCTGTACCATCCCGGGAAGGCAAATATTGTGGCTGACCCGTTAAGTCGGAAGTCTATGGGAAGTTTAAAGCATGTGGAGAATAATAAATTGGAGATGAATAAAGACTTTTACCGATTAGCTAACTTAAATGTACGATTTCCTGACACTGGTAGCAAAAGAGCCATGGTTCGAAATACTGTCGAATCCTCATTAATGGTTGAAATAAAGGTATGACAATTTGATGATCCTGCCTTGGTGAAAATAAGGGAAAGCATTCCCTCCTAAAAGAAGCCAGTGTTCGGATGATCTGAGGATAGAGTCCTTAGATACAAGGATCGGTTATGTGTGACCGATGTTGGGTAGGGGTGGACGTTCTGTACGATTTTTAATAATTTCGGTATTCGGCTTATCAATTGTGCATACCAAATACCATACCAAAGTAGTTCGGTACAATTCGATATTTTCTTATTTAGTTTGGTATGGTTTCGGTACAGTTCGGTATTGTACCAAATCTTTGTGAATAAAAGTGGTGAATTCAATTCATTAGAAATCACATAACAATATAAGATCAGTACCCAATTAGTATAGCTGTGGCAGCAACTCCTCCAGTTGGCCTAGCATGTCCTTCAGTATAACCATACAATTGTAACTTACAGGCCCCGGTCTATTTCTAGCTACATGCCTCTAAATAAAGAATGCATATTCAAAGTCTATTAGACAATACAGATGCTATGAAAATAAACTCTCCACCCAATTGACACAGTAACAATGCAGCAGGTCCACGATAGCATGCATTAGTTGAGTTAACTCCTTCAATATAATTATTCCCACATTTCTTCATGTTTCATATGGCCAGGAAACAAGACTCACTACAATCAACTTATGAGATACTACAGCATAAATTAATAAGTGAAGTAGAAGTTAAAAGGACAAACAACATAGCTAATGCAACCAAACAGTAAAGGCCAATTCACAAAGAACAATGTGATTGAATAGAAAATCTAGGAAACTCATTGTTGGGCAGGATTCTTAAGTATTTCAGCACTTCGGTATTTCGGTTTAATGAAGTATCGAAAGATCAATACCGAAGTACCGAAGTACTGAACTTTTAAAAAAGTGATACCGAATTAATACCGAAGAACCGATACCGAATTAATTCGGTCTGGTCCGGTCCGGTTTTTTGATTTTTCAGATTTTATGCCCACCCCTAATGTTGGGGGACTCCGAAGGTAGATCATGGCATAGATTCATCAATCCCGGTATTCTGTTCATCCGGGGTCGACCAAGATGTATCATGATATTCGACAACTATATTGGTGGAATGACATAAAGAGGAACATTGCTGAATACGTTGCTCAGTGTCCAAATTGCCAACAAGTTAGGGTTGAACACTAGAAACTTGGAGGATTGATTTAGAATATAGAAATTCTGACATGGAGGGAAGTGATCAACGTGGATTTTGTTACCGGGTTACCGCAATCATGCCGAAGATCTGATTCTATATGGGTCATTTTGGATCGACTCACCAAGCCAACTCATTTCTTACCATTAAAACTACCTTCTCAGCTGGAGATTATGCTAAGCTATATATCAAGGAAAGAGTTCGACTCCATAGGGTTCTGATTTCTATCATACCGGACAGACCAGTTACGACTAACTTCTGGAGATCATTCCAAAAATAATTGGGTATGAAGATCAACCTTAGCACAACCTTTCATCCACAAACAGATGGTCAGACTGAATGCACCATTCTAACGCTCGAGGATATGTTACACATATGTGTTCTAGACTTCAAAGGAAATTGGGAGGATCATCTACCACTCATCGAATTTGCTTACAATAATAGTTATCATGCTAGCATTCGAATGGCATCGTACGAGGCCCAATACGAACGAAAGTGCAGATCTCCTATCGGCTTGTTTGAAGCTGGTAAAAGAAAATTATTGGGTCCTGAGTTGGTGTAACAGGATGAAGAAAAGGTGAAAGTGATTCGAGGTCGATAATTCACCGCTCAAAACGGGCAAAAATCCTATACGGATAATGTCACGAGTGGTCGTGAAGGCGCCTAACATCGTCATCAGGCAAGCCAACAGTGATTAGTCAATTTAATTACTCATTACAGTACCTTAAAATTATAATTTTTATTAATGAAATGGTATGAAATAGAATTTACACGAACTACAATAGTGAATAACCCGTAGGAAGCCCCAAAATCCGGTGTCACAAGTGCATGAGTATCAACTAGGAGATATAATAAAATGCAACATCTGTCTAGAATATATAATTAGACAGAAAAAATACAAATAACTCTGATGGAGACTCTGTAGGATGCGGAACATAACATGAAAAGTAGCTCACAGTAACTCCCCGCAATAGTCGCGTCGTTGTGCCCAAAAGACCATCAGACATATAAGTACCTGCACAAGAAGTGCAGCAAGTGTAGCATGAGTACGTAAATCAACGCGTACCTAGTAAGTATCTAGCCTAACCTCGGAGAAGTAGTGACGAGGGGTCGACATCGACACTTATTAGAGGTCCAATAAGACAGATACAGGAGGAGTAAACATATGTGAATCAGAGTAAGTAAACGAAAATAACAGGAGCAAATATGTGGTACAACTCTCTTCTCAAAGATATCTCAAGCTCTTAGCTAGTAGTTACCTCCTCAATCGAAGTATATATAATGTGGACCTTACCAGATAGGTCGTCATAGCTCAATTAGGGGAAGCTCAAAGATATGCTGGCTTCTTGCCCATTATTGCGCATGATTTCATGATAGTATTTCACAGAAATGCCGAGGCGTATGGCTCGATCCATCATAACATTGCCAAACCATAGATACATCTATTTTATTGCCGAGGCGAACGGCCCGCTCCCATGAGAGTGTGGTACATAAATCCTGTCGTGGCGTACGACTCGATCCCATTAGTGTGCGCACTGTTGAGTGTCGAACGACATGAACCATAGATGTATCTATCATGTCGAGGCGAATGGCCCGATCTCATTAGAATAAGAAGCTTTGACGGTTCCTGGACCCTACTCACGAATAGTTGTGTGAGTTATAAATTTTAAGGGAACTTTTCGATGAGAACGCATAACAGGGGAGAATTTCGTAAGGAGAGTACAATTATATAGCAGCGAATCATGAAGCCAGTCGAATCTCTATGATGGCAAGTCCATTACTCTACACCTCAACCCAAAGCCCGTCGATCCAAAACTATTCAAACAATATGCAAACCAATCAAAAGATACTCTAATACCTATAATTAATCAATTTAAACAAATTCTCAACTCCGCTTAAAAAGTCTATAAAATAAATACTCGGGCCCACGTGCACGGATTTCGAATATTTTTGAAGATAAACATTACCCATAGCCTTACGAACTCAAATATATAACTTATTCCAAATTCCATGTCCAATTTCGTGGTCAAAATAAAAAAATATCAAATTCTAGGTTTTCTACCAAAAACTCCACAATTTCTACTAATTTCATGTTTAAATCCTTATACAAACCATGTATTTAACTTGTAATAGGTGGGAATCACTTACCTTGTGTTGCTTGATAAAGATCTCCCCTTGAAACTCTCTAGAAATCGCCCCAAGCAAGTGAAAAATGGTGGAAAAATGGCCAAATCCCATTTTTATAGAAACCTTACTACCCAGCGACTTGTCGCACCTAAAGAACACAAGCAGATCGCAAGTGCGGTTCTAACTTAGACCAGGCTCGTCCGCATCTACGGACCCAAATGCGCATTTGTGCTTCCGCTGCTGCAGCCAAGGAGCGCTTCTCCGGATGCGCTCCTACGGACCATGTCCGCTTCTGCGATCAACATGCCTCCCAAGCCTTTCCGCTTCTGCTCTCCTTCCTCTGCAGAAGCGACTCCGCTTCTGCGACCTTCGCATCTCACCTGCGACCACAGGCCACCTTCTCCAGGTCCGCTTCTACGCCCAATTGCTTGCTTCTGTGAGCTCGCACCTGCGGTCAATCTTGCGCAAGTGTGGTTACACCAGAGCTGGTGCACTTCATCCATTCACATACAATCCAAATTGGTCCGTTAACCATCCGGAAACCACCCGAGGCCCCCGGGACCTCGACAAAATATACCAACTAGTCCTAAAACATCATACAAACTTAGTCGAGCCTTTAAATCAATCCAACAATGCTAAAAACATGAATCGTATATCGATTCAAGCCTAATGAACTTTAAAACTTCATACTTCTACATCCGACTTCGAAACCTATCAAATCAAGTCTGATTGACCTCAAATTTTGCACAGAAGTCCTAATTGACATTACGGACCTACTCCAACTTCCAGAATCGGGACCCGACCCTGATATCAAAAAGTCCAGTCCCAGTCAAACTTCCCAAAAATCATCAAATTTCCAACTTCCGCCAATTGACGCCGAAATAACCTACGGACCTCCAAATTAACATCTGGATGCGCTCCTAAGACCAAAATCATCATACAAACCCGTTGGAACCTTTAAATCTCGATTTCGAGGTCGTTTACTCACAAGTCAAACCTTAGTCAATTCTTCCAACTTAAAGCTTTCGAAATTAGAATTTTCTTTCCAAATCAATCCCGAACTTCCCGAAATTCAATTCCAACCACACGTACAAGTCATAATACATGAAGTGAAGCTACTCAAAATCTCAAATCTACGAACGACATACTAGAGCACAAAATGACAGGTCAGGTCGTTATAGATAACCGACGACGAGACTTAGAGTTTGTTGTGGGAGCTTAGGTCTTCTTGAGGGTGTCGTCTATGAAGGGCGTGCTCCTAAATTATTTTTTCTATGAAAGCAAGAGGTGGAAAGTTTTGTTAGAAATTCTGTCTTATACCATGAGATCTAGAAACACTTCTGCAACTTTCTCTCATGTGCAACATCGTGGTTGTAGCATTCTACTTGCTCATTCGCAATTACTAACCCAAGAAAGTCACCCCTATCTCTAAAGGGGCATATGCACTCCACGACTTTCTTATGTTATGGGGTATCTCTTTTCCTTTTAGGATATTGCGTATAAAGAGAGAGATAGCCAGTCCTCTCTCTTCTCTGTCTTTGTCCATGCGAAGATTCCATTCCTTTCCTTTCCTATCTCAAGCTAAAGTAGTAGAAGAGAGTTAGCATTACAGAGTCCGCGCCCATGCCGAAAGTGAAGAAGCTGTATTCCTTTTCCCTTCCTCCCTCTTGCATTCTCTGTTTTGTTTCAATGTCATGTTCTTTTGGATTTGTTCTCTAATAGTGCATTGCCTATTTATCGTTATCACTCGGGAGCCAAAATGAGCATGCTTGCTACCTACTGTACTGGACCTTCGACCATGCATTATACCTTTGTCGAAGCCGAACTAACACCACTACATTGCATTCGAATGGCATAGTTTTTAGTATGTCTCAAGATAGGGCCCGTCGGTGGGGCATTGGGCAGCCCCTATTGCCCAAGGGCAAGGCCATGCTAGGCCATTCTAGAACCTTCTATTAGGAAGAGTGCATTTCCATTGCGAAAGACTCAATTCAGCCATAGGTTCTCTTGAACTCATCCTTTACATTAAGGGAATGAATGCCGCATCTTTTCGAAAGCCCAGACCATTCTTCTATATCTGCATTAGTCCTATTTCAGGTTCAAAGCCTCTTCAATAAAGACCTCTAAAACCCGAAATGTCGATAATGTTAGAAGATGACTGTAGGCATCTGATGGTAAGATGTGAGTCTTCCAGCTGAAAAGACTTTCTGAATGGGGTAAAAAAACTTGGGATCATCGATCTCTTCCTTAAAGATTGGGATAAGTCGATGTAAGTCGATAGTGTGTAATAGAATTGGCCATGTCAAGTAATCGCCCATCTGTTATCACGACCCAAAATCAACTGTCGTGATGGTACCTATCGTGGAACTACGCAGGCCAATTACTCAACTATTCCAACATAACCAAAAACTTTGGAAGAAAAAGGAAGTAGTTAATATTTAAGGAACACCTTTGAAAACAGAAATAAATACGCAACCCAATACAATCTCTCCCAAAACTGGGGTGTCACCGAGTACATGAGCATCTACAATGAAAGATAGTCTAATACAATGTCTGAAGAGTAAAAACTGAAATACAAGTAAGGATAACGAAGGAGGGTCAAGGTCTGCGAATGTCATGCAGCTACCTCGATAGTCACCCGAAATCCAGACTCCACACTCAGCAGTCGCCGTGACCGGAAGCACCTGGATCTGCACATGAGGTGCAGGGTGTAGCGTGAGTACAACCAACTCAATAAGTAACAAATCCAAACTTTGGACTGAAAGTAGTGACGAACTCAGCCGGCACAATTCAATATAGAAGTAACAGTGCAGAAACGTAGGCATGCTTTTAAAATCAACAGATAAACTCAAAATAGTAAAATAGATCAAATCTGAATGATAAGAAGAATATAACTTCTCTACTCCTACATGCCAATGCACATGTTGTATATGATGCACCGTGTTGTCAGCCTCATGTGCTCACACTCTCATTTGCTCAATCACTCAGTACTGTATATGGCCAACCCGGCCCAGGGAAGATCCATACCGGAATATATACATCGACTGACCATCAGTCACCCAGTACTGAGTAGGCCCAATCCAACCCGTGGGGAAGATCCATCCCCAGGTATATAATGCTTCGGACAAGATCCATGTCTAGGGAAGATCCATCCCTCAATATAATCAACCGCGTTCACTGGGGATGTGTTCAAACTTCGGAGGGGCTCCTTCAGCCCAAGCGCTATCATAAATCAGTATAACCACTGCGATGTGCAGCCCGATCCTATAAATGTCACTCATAGTCAGGCCCTCGGCCTCACTCAGTCATCAATCTTTCTAGTCTCTCTCACAGGCTCACCATGTCAATGAAACTAGCCCGAAAACAATTATATGATGCATCAATAAATAACAACAGAGACTGATATATGATGTGAAATGAATGAATATGACTGAGTACGAAATATCAATGAAATCGGTAAGGTAACAGCAAGATACGACCACTATGGGTCCCAACAGTACCGGCATATAGCCTAAACATGATCTCTAGCATGATTGACAGCTCAATTACTTTATCACATGGTAAAAACACTAATATCAACATGATAGGACCACTATACAGTGCTGTGGAATCGACCAGGTCACAATTTTCACGGTGCACGCCCGTACGCCTGTCACTTGGCATGTGCATCACCTCAATACCAATCACATAATACATAATTCGGGGTTTGGAACCCTCAAAACCAAGTTTAGAAGTGTTACTCACCTCAATCCGAGCAAAACTCTACTCCAACACGCCCTTTCCTTGCAAATCAGTCTCCAAATGACCCGAATAGCCACAAGCAGTACAATACAATCAATACGGGCTAAAGGAATGTATTCTACAAGAAATTACGAAGTTATAGCTCAAAATCTGAAATCTGCTCAAACCCGGCCCCGGGGCCTACATCTCGAAATCCAACAAAAGTCACAAAACTCGAAAGTTCATTCGACCACGAGTTTAACCATACCAAATTTATCAAAATCCCATATCAAATCGCCACTCAAACCCCCAAAATCAACTCTCCAAATCCCTAGCCTCAAGCCCCCAAATTTCACCTCAAAAACACACCAACTAGGTGAGAAAATCAATGGGGAACCAAATATATTGAATAAAAATGAACACAAGGAACTTACCTCAAGAATCTCTTCAAAACCCTCTCAAAGATTTCCAAAATCCGAGCTCAAAACGTTAGAAATGGTGAAAATTTCGGAACCTTCGCTTATATAGGTTCTGCCCAGGCATTCCCGCACCTATGGAGCCTAGGCTCGCACCTGCGCGTCTGCTTTTACAGAAAAAGAAGCGCTATTACGAAAACCACTAATCCTAGTTGCCTCCACTTCTGCGACCCCTTACCCGCATCTGCGCAATCGCAGGTGCCAAAAACCCATCGCACTTGTGACCTCTGCTGGCCTCCACCAATTCGGCACATGCGCTCCACCTGCCGCACCTGCGGTATCGCACTTGTGGCCAAGTCTCTCGCAGGTGCGATTACACCAGCAGAACCAAACTTAAGTTGCTTCTCAAATTCAATTCCAAGTCCGATAACCACCCGAAATTAACCCGAGGGCCCCGGGACCTCAACCAAACATACCATCAAGTCCCAAATCATCATACGAACTTATTCGAACCCTCAAATAACATCAAAAATGCAAATCACACATAAATTCAAGCCTAATGAACTTTGTAACTTCCAATTCCTACAAGCGACGCCTAAACCTATCAAATCACGTCCGATTACCCCCAAATTTTGCACAAAAGTCACAAATGACACCACAGACCTATTCCAACTTCAAGAATCGGAATCCGGCCCTAACTGAACCGTGCTGAAATCCAAAACATGAGACGGATCGCCAAAATACTTTCGGAGCATAGAAACATGAAATACTGAATGCACACCCGACAAACTAGGTGGCAAGGCAAGCTCGTAATCACCTCCTCAATCCTCTGAAGCACCTCAAAAGGCCCAATGTACAGAGGGCTCAACTTCCTCTTCTTTCTGAACCTCATAACACCTTTCATGGGTGAAACCTTCAGCAGGACCTTCTCCCCAAACATGTAAGCAATATCACGGACCTTCCTATCGGCATAACTCTTCTATCTGGACTGGGTCGTGCGCAGCCGCTCGTGAATCAATTTAATCTTGTCCAATGCATCCTGAACCAAGTCAGTACCTAATAGCCTAGCCTTACCCATCTCGAACTAACCCACTAGAGATCTACACCATCTCCCATACAAAGCCTCATACGGAGCCATCTGAATGCTCGACTGGTAGCTATTGTTGTAGGCAAACTCCGTAAGTGGCAGAAACTGATCCCAAGAACCCCCAAAATCAATGACACAAGCGCATAGCATGTCCTCCAATATCTGAAGAGTGTGCTCAGACTGTCCATCCGTCTGAGGGTGAAATGTTGTGCTCAACTCAACCTGGGTGCCCAACTCTCGTTGTACTGCTCTCCAGAACTGTGATGTAAATTACGTGCCTCGATCTGAAATGATGGACACTGGCACACCATGAAGGCGGACAATCTCTTGAATGTAAATCTCAGTCATCCGCTCTGAAGAATAGGTAGTACCAACTAGAATGAAGTGTGTGGACTTGGTCAGCCACAATCACCCAAATAGCATCGAACTTCCTCGAAGTCCGTGGGATCCCAACTACGAAATCCATGGTGATCCGCTCCCACTTCCACTCTGGAATCTCTAACCTCTGAAGCAATTCCCCCGGTCTCTGATGCTCATACTTCACCTGCTGATAGTTAAGGCACCGAGCTACAAACCCCATTATATCCTTCTTCATTCTCCTCCACCAATGATACATCTTCGCGGCACCAGTATGAATGGAATACCGAAAACTATGGGCCTCCTCAAGAATCAACTCACGTAGCCCATCCACATTGGGTACACAAATCCGACCTTGCATCCTCAATACCCCATCATCCCCAATAGTCACATCTCTGGCATCACCATGCTGAACTGTGTCCTTAAGAACAAGCAAATGGGGATTATCATACTGACGCTCTCTGATGCGATCATATAAGGAAGACCGAGAAACCATACAAGCTAGAACCCGACTGGGCTCCGAAATATCCAATCTCACAAACTGGTTGGCCAAAGCCTGAACATCAACTGCAAGAGGTCTCTCTCCCACAGGAATGAATGCAAGACTACTCATACTTACCGCCTTTCTACTCAAGGCATCAGCCACCACATTGGCCTTCCCGGGATGATACAGAATGGTGATATCATAGTCCTTTAGTAGCTCCAACCATATCCGCTGCCTCAAATTTAGATCCTTCTATTTGAACAAGTGCTGGAGGCTCCGATGATCCGTAAACACTTTACGAGACACACCGTAGATATAATACTTCTAAATCTTCATTGCATAAACGATGGCAACTAACTCCAAATCATGAGCATAGTAGTTCTTCTCATGAGGCTTCAACAGGCGCGAAGCATAAGCAGTCATTCTACCCTCCTGCATCAAGACACACCCAATACCGATCCGAGAAGCATCACAATATACTGTATAAGATCCTGAAGCAGAAGGAAAAACTAGAATTGGAGTTGTGGTCAAGGCAGACTTGAGTTTCTGAAAGTTCTCCTCACACTCATCCGACCACCTGAAAGGACCACCCTTTTGGGTCAATTTGGTCAAGGGCGATGCAATAGATGAGAAGCCCTCCACGAAGCGATGATAATAACCGGCCAATCTAAGAAAGCTCCAAATCTCCGTAGCTGAGGATGGTCTGGGCCAACTCTGAACCGCTTCTATCTTCTTCGGATCCACCTGAATTCCCTCACTGGACACCCAAGAATGCCATTGAACTGAGCCAAACCTCACACTTAGAGAACTTGGCATAAAGCTTCTCCTCTCTCAACCGTTGCAACACAATCCTCAAATGTTGGGCATGCTTCTCCTGGCTACGAGAGTACACTAGGATATCATCAATGAACACTATGACAAATGAATCAAGATAAGGCTGAAATACACTGTTCATCAGATGCACGAACACAGGTGGGGCATTGGTCAGCCTAAAAGACATCACAAGGAACTCATAATGACCATAACTGGTCTTGAATGTTGTCTTTAGAATATCCGAGTCCTGAATCTTCAACTGGTGATACCCAAACCTTAAATCAGTCTTGGAGAACACCCTCGCTCCCTAAAACTGGTCAAACAGATCATCAATACGTAGCAAAGGATACTTATTCTTGATTGTAACTTTGTTCAACTGCCTATAATCAATGCACATCCTCATAGTGCCATCCTTCATCTTTACAAACAGAACTGGTGCACCCCAAGGTGACACACTAGGCCTAATAAACCCCTTATCAAGGAGTTCCTGAAGCTACTCCTTCAATTCTTTCAACTCAGCTGGAGCCATACAATACGGTGGGATAGACATGGGGTGAGTGACCGGCACCAAGTCAATACCGAAGTCAATGTCCCTGTCGGGTGGCGGCATGCCCGACAGATCTGCAGGAAACACATCCGGAAACTCCCGCACCACCAGAACAAAATCAATAGTGGGAGCATCAGCACTAACATCCCTCACAAAGGCCAGATAAGATAAACAGCCTTTCCTAACCATCCGCTGGGCCTTCAAATATGAAATCACTCTGCTGGGAACATAGTCTAGAGAACCTCTCCACTCAATCCTTGACAATCCCGGCATCGCCAATGTCACGATCTTAGCGTGATAATCTAGAATCGCATGACAGGGAGACAACAAATCCATACCCAAAATCACGTCAAAGTCCACCATATTAAGAAGAAAAAGATCAACTTTGGTCTCTAATCCCCCAATAGTCATCACACACGACCGATAGACACGGTCCACAATAATAGTATTGCCCACGGGCGTAGAGACATGAAAATATGAAACTAAGGACTCACGGGGCATATCCAAATGAAGAGCAAAATATGATGATACATATGAATAAGTGGAACCAGGGTCAAATAATACAGAAGCATCCCGGTGGAAAACTGAGACAATACTTGTGATCACTGTATATGAAGAAACAGTATCTGGTCTGGCAGGAATAGCATAGAATCAGGCCTGACCGCCACATAATCGGCCTCCCCCTCTAGGGCGACCTCTAGCTGACTGGGCCCCACCCCGAGCTAGCTGAGCGGGTGGTGAAGTAACCGGTGATAAAATCGTAGGCTGACTTCTCTGCTGAGCTGGACCTCCCGTAAGGCGGGGACAATACCTCTTGATATGACTCATATCTCCACAATCGAAACAACCCCACCCTGCGAATGGCGGTGGGGATTAAAGGGAGCCTCGAGCACCAGAATACCCGCTAAAAGAACCCGGTGCCGATGAGTCCTGTACTGAAGGTGCATGGGATGAACCCTGAGTTGGAAGGGCAATGAGAGATGACTGGACCTGATGTGTACTGTATGAACCATGGCTGGACGATGCATCACGGTGAACTGGATGGGCCGTCTGAGCATTCCTATAAGGACGACCCATGTTGTGGTAGAACTGACCTCCAGAAGGAACACCACTAAAACCTCAGGACCCACGGGCAATGTGGACTACCTCATCAAAAGTAGCACCAGATACCCTCTCCCGAATCATAAGCAACCGCAACCGATATGTGAGGCCATCAATGAACCTCCTGATCCTCTCCCTGTCAATGGGAACCAACCAAACTGCATGAGGAGCCAACTCAGAAAACCTCATCTCGTACTGCGTCACAAATATGCCATCCTGACAAAGCTTCTCTCTGTGAGACTGCGGCACGAACATCTCCAAGAAGAGAACGAAAAACTCCTACCATGTAAGTGGTGCTGCACTGACCATCCTGCGCCTCTCATAAGCCTCCCACCATCTGAAAGAAGCCCTAGAAAACTGAAAAGTACTGAACGAGACCCCACTGGTCTCCAGAATACCCGTTGTCCAAAGCATCCGCTCGTACTTATCCAGAAAGCCTTGAGCATCTTCTGACTCAGCACCGCTAAATGATGGAGGTCGAAGTCTCCCAAATCTCTCAAGTCTGCTCTGCTCATCATCATCCATAACGGGGACTATCGGGGCCTGAGCAGGTGTAGCCGGCTGGGCTGGTAGTGCCCCCGGTGTCTGGAGTCCCTGCATGACCTGCTCGGGTGTACGGGCGGCGGGAGTCTAAGTACCTCCCCCAGCCTGAGAAGTAGTTGCTGCTTCCGTAACAGAGACCGCTTGAGCAATACTGGTACACACGGTCAGAATCTGAGCTAAGGCTTCTTGAAGGCTTGGAATCACAATGGGTACAGCTGGTGCCTGAGCTGGCCCCACTGGCTCAATTATATCTGGTACCTGCTCCGGAGAAGGAGGGACTGGTGGGTCTGCAGATGCTGCCCTAACTGTTGTACGAGTTGCACCTCTACCCCTACTGCGGCCTCTACCGTGATCTCGGCCTCTCGCGACCCAATCTAGTGGTACTGGTGGTTTTCCAGTGTCCAGCAGTATATGTCCTCACTATCTATGAGAGAATAGAATAACAGAAGTTTAGTTACCGGAATCAACTAATCTGCACGACAAACATACAAGAATGTGAAATTTCCTAAGGATTCAGCAGCCTCTCGAAGAAAAGTACAAACGTCTCAGTACCGATCCGCAAGACACTACTAAACCTGCTCATGACTCGTGAGACCTATGTAACCTAGGCTTTGATACCAACTTGTCACGACCCAAAACCAACTATCGTGATGGCACCTATCGTGGAACTAGGAAAGCCAATTACTCAACTATTCCAACATAACAAAAATCTTTGAAAAAAAACGGAAGTAATTAATACTTAAGGGAAACCTTTGAAAACAGAAATAAATACGCAACCCAATACAATCTCTCTCAAAATCGGGGTGTCACCGAATACATGAGCATCTACAACGGAAGATAGTCTAATACAATGTTTAAAGAGTAAAAACTGAAATACAAGTAAAGATAATAAAGAAGGGTCAAGGTCTCCCGATAGTCTCCCGAGATCCTAACTCCACACTCAGCAGTTACCGTGAACGGAAGAACCTGGATCTGCACACGAGGTACAGGGTGTAGCGTGAGTACAACCAACTCAATAAGTAACAAATCCTAACTTTGGACTGAAAGTAGTGACGAACTCAGCCGGCACAGTTCAATATAGAAGTAACAGTGCAAAATGTAGGCATGCTTTTAAGTTCAGTAGATAAACTCAAAACAGTAAAATAGATCAAATCTGAATGATAAGAAGAATATAACTTCTCTACTCCTACATGCCATTGCACATGTTGTATGTGATGTACCATGTTGTCAGCCCCATGTGCTCACACTCTCATTTTCTCAATCACTCAGTATTGTATATGGCCAACCCGGCCCGGGGAAGATCCATCCTGGAATATATACATCGAGCAACCATCAGTCACCCAGTACTGAGTAGGGCCAATCTAGCCCGTGGGGAAGATCCATTCCCAGGTATATAATGCTTCGGATAATATCCATGTCCAGGGAAGATCCTTCCCTCAATATAATCAATCGCGCTCACTGGGGATGTGTGCAGACCCCGGAGGGGCTCCTTCAGCCCAAGCGCTATCATAAATCAGTATAACCGCTGCGGCATGCAGCCCGATCCCATAAATGTCACTCATAGTTAGGCCCTCAGGCTCACTCAGTCATCAATCTCTACAGTCTCTCTCACGGGCTCACCATGTCAGTGAAACTAGCCCGAAAACAATGATATGATGCATTAATAAATAAAAACAGAGACTGAGATATGATGTGAAATGAATGAATATGACTGAGTATGAAATATCAATAAAATCAGTAAGATAACATCAAGAAACGACCACTATGGGTCCCAACAGTACCAGCATATAGCGTAAACATGATCTATAGCATGTTGACAGCTCAATTACTTTATCACATGGTAAAAACACTGATATCAACAAGATAGGACCACTATACAGTGCCGAGAAATCGACCAGGTCACAATTTTCACGGTGCACGCGCACACCCGCACGCCTGTCACTTGGCATGTGCGTCACCTCAATACCAATCACATAATATATAATTCGGGGTTTTGAACCCTCAGAACCAATTTTAGAAGTGTTACTCACTCAATCCGAGCAAAACTCTACTCCAACACGCCTTTGGCTTGCAAATCGGACTTCAAATGACCTGAATCTAGCCACAAGCAGTACAATACAATCAATACGGGCTAAAGGAATCAATTCTACAAGAAATTATGAAGTTATAGCTCAAAATCCGAAATAGACTCAAATCCGGCCCCCGGGTCCATGTCTCAAAATCCAACAAAAGTCACAAAACCTGAAAGCACATTCGACCACGAGTCTAACCATAATAAATTTATCAAATTCCGACATCAAATCGCCACTCAAACCCCCAAAATCAACTCTCCTAATTCCTAACCTCAGGCCCCCAAAGTTCACCTCAAAAATACACCAACTAGGTGGGAAAATCAATAGGGAACCAAATATATTGAATAAAAATGAACACAAGGAACTTACCTCAAGAATCTCTTGAAAACCTTCTCAAAAAGCTCCAAACTCTGAGCTCAAAACATTAGAAATTGTGAAAATTTCAGAACCTTCGCTTATATAGGTTCTGCCTAGGCATTCCCGCACCTGCGGAGCCTGGGCTCGCACCTGCATGTCAGTATTTGCGGAAAAAGAAGCGTTTCTACTAAAACCACTAATCTCAGCTGCCTCCACTTCTGCGACCTCTGACCCGTATATATGCAATCGCTGGTGCGGAAAACCTATCACACCTGCAACCTCTGCTGGCCTCCATCAATTCCGCACATGCGCTCCACCTGCAGCACTTGCGGCCAAGACCCTCGCAGGTGCAATCACACCAGCAGAACCAAACTTCAGCTGCTTCTCAAATTAAATTCCAAGTTCGATAACCACGCGAAATCAATCCGAGGCCCCCGGGACCTTAACCAAACATACCATCAAGTCCTAAATCATCATACGAACTTAGTTGAACCCTCAAATCACCTCAAACAACATCAAAAATGCAAATCGCACATAGATTCAAGCCTAATGAACTTTGAAACTTTCAATTCCTACTAACGACGCCGAAACCTATCAAATCACGTCTGATTTACCCCAAATTTTGTACACGAGTCACAAATGACACCACAGACCTACTCCAACTTCCAGAATCAAAATACGACCCTAATATCAAAAAGTCCACTCCCAGTCAAACTTCCCAAAAATTCAACTTTCACCATTTCAAGCCTAATTCAACTACGTATCTCCAAATCACAATCCGGACACGCTTCTAAGAACAAAATCACCCAACGGAGCTAACAGAACCATCAAAATTCAAATCCGGGGTCATTTATATATAAGTCAATATTCGGTCAACTCTTCCAAGCAAATGATATAATTTCTTGGTCAATCATGCTATCCTTACCTTCCAAACAAATGATATAATTTCTTTGTATGGTTAGTCACCAGTGGCACAACCTACGGGCTAAGTAGCGCCTTAATGAGAGTATTTGTTTCCTCTACGATAGTGTAATACCAAAACCAGTCAGGAGAACGGGGCTCCCAGGCCGGGACATCTGGCATAATAATTTAGAAAAGGTGGAATTGGATAAAGCAGCTGTAAATGCTATTTGTGGTTCTTCCTTCATGTCCCATCTATCTATAAGAATTTCTTGATTTGCCCTCTTCCTGACCCTTCGGCCAAGCTGCTAAGAAAGTATTTCTCGGGGCAACCCCCCAGGTTCCAGACCCAGGAGTCAACCTGCCCGTATGAGCATTCGGTATATGTATCGTCTTGTTCATCCCTTATTTATCTTTTGTTCTTTAGCCTTTACTTTCCTCATCCCCCCTCTTTCTTAGAATTCAACATTTATGATATATTTTGCATCGTGTTCGCCCACTCTTTATTCAGAGTGATTCGGTCAAGTGGCTTATAAGCTAGAGTTACCCCGGATTTGGGAGCAGTGCATCCGATATTCCACGTATCTCTGCTTCGAAAGTTCTTGGGTGATCCATTCATATTACCCCTATCGAATATATTCAAATTACAGAGGACCTATCTTATGAAGAAATTCTGGTAGCTATCCTAGATCGTCAAGTTCGTAAGCTGCGAACCAAAGAGAAGCTTCAGTTAAAGTACTTTGGAAGAACAATAATATAGAATAAATGACCTGGGAAGCTGAAGAAGATATGGAATCTAGGAACCCTCACATATTCCACACCAGGGGAGGCAATGTTGAAACTACTACGGCGAACACAACCCCAAATGATTTTAGAATCTTGCAAAACTAGCTACATTCGTTTCGAAGGAGGGGATGATATTACACCACACACATAAATTAAAGATTGATAAGTTTGGAGTCTAACGCAGTCAATCGGCTAATGACACGTATTGGGACAGAAAAAGGTTACACATTTCATTAGACTTGCGCCAACTGTCCCACCGGATGCAGTAACCGGGCAGGGGAGACCCGTTTTGCATGTGGGGGCGGCAGAATTTCCTAGACTTAGTATTATATAAAAAGGCAGTGTAGATATTTCTCTGTCATTCTAGGAAGTATCACCCCCTCTAGTTCACCCTAAGTGCTCTTAAATTCTCCTTGAAGAATTCCTAAACAACCTAAGGCGGACCCAGTAGGATCTAGCATGAAGATGTTCTGAATCATCACTGTGATATCTGTTATCTTGATTTTGGGAAAACTCATTGAAGGCAGAATTAATCACCATGAAGGTTTAAAAACTCAATAAACATAGTTAGTTCTTCAAAAAGTTATGTAGGACAACCTTCTTTCTTGGCATGACTTGGTATGAACGTCTCTCTCACCTTCAAGGATTTCTGTGTTGTAAAATTGGGTTGTTCTAAGTCCTTCTTAATGATGTTATTTCTATTCTTATATGTTCTTACCGATAACATTTCTTCCAAGTTTGAGGTGTTTTCATATAGCATTTCGAAGTCGAAAAATATGATTCCTTCTGAGGTTAATCTGGTATCCCTCGAAATTGAATTTTGCATTGAACTTACATATGTATATGTATCTATTTTAGTTTATCGAGCTGCAATATAGTCGGCCGGGTACATCACCTATTGTGAAATCACTGATCACTTGGGTATGATGAGACATGATATCAATTATTACTGAGCCATTGTGTGGCCGGGTACGATGATGTATGATGTGAGGCTATCGAGTCTTCTTGAGGCCGACTACGCCGAATCATGTTGAGGCCGGGTAGAGTGAGACATCCTAAGGTCAGGTACGACCGAGTCCTCTATGAGACTGAGTATGGAGTGATGTGATATTAGACTTTATTGAGTCCTCTCGAGGCCGGTTACGTCGAGTTCTACTAAGATCGGGTACAGCCGTGCCTAAGGCCGGGTATGACCGAGTCCTCTATGAGGCCGGATACGATGTGAGATGATATGCCCCAAAGAGTGGCTGAACAATATATATATATATATATATATATATATATATATATATATATATACCCAATGAGTGGCTTGATTTTTATAAAACTTATATACATTCATAATTCATGGTTACAGCAGTGTAAGCACTCGGTGGCTTGTCTTCGATATTCAGGTTGAAACTATTATCCATATCTCTCATGTTATGTTCTTGATTTACATGTCTTACCAGTCTTACATACTTAGTACATCATCCATATTGATACCCTTTCTTTTGGGCGCTGTGTTCATGTCCACACATACAGATAGACCCGGTGACGTCCCTCCCCAGTAGGGTACCGCTCCAACTGTTGGTTGTCATACTCCACTTCTCCGGAGTAGCTGTACAGAAGTTGATAGGTACTGAAGTGCACATTTCAGTCATTTTAGGGTACGGTGGGCCCTGTTCTGACCAAGTCGTGTACTTTATTTTTGGCACACTTAGAGACTTGCAGACTAATGTTCAGTTGTATGTAAAAGTTGGTTATGACCTGGTTGACAGCGGTTATGAATATGTATAAAATATAAATATTTCTTTCACAGCCAATTATGGACCATTACTTAATTTCAGATATGGCACATAAAGGCTTGGTCGGCCTACATTCATGAGAAAATATGTAAGTATGGACGTCGGTTAGCATGGGCCTTCGGGCGTCGTGTGCCGGTTTCACCTCCCAAGATTAGGGTGTGACATGTATCGTGTCTCATCTCATCAGGTAGGGTAGCATATAGAGAAGATATGCATAAAAGCGTGTATACTCCCCGGAGCTAGCAATTAGAGAAGAGATGCACAAAAATCATGTATACATCCAAGGAAATTGCAAGTAGAGAAGAAATGCAATAACCAAAACAAACACTAGCAGCTTTTCTCAGAAATACTATAATCGAACCAAACCACTGATCAGCTTTCTTCATACCGCGTGTACACCATCAAGAGAGAAACATGAGAGGGTGACCCTAGGGGGATGGATCATTATCTAGACGCTGAACGGACCATTCACATGCCATGAATATCAACCGCACGATGTGTTCACATGCCATACATATCAACCGCACAGCGTGTTCACGTGCCACAAATATCAACGGAACGGAGTATTCACATGCCATAAATATAAACCGCACGACATATTCATGTGCCATAAATATCAATCGCACGGCGTATTCACGCGCCATAAATATCAATCGCACGATGTGTTCGTGCGCTACCAGTCAAATCCATATCACACATAAAGCATATACAAGAATACATGTACATGAATAATGAATATCAAATTTCATACTCCTGAACTAGTATAAGTGACATGCTAAAGTGTATGCAGGTGCAAAGTGTGGTATCATAGCTCAAATAAGGAAATTACATTATAAAAGTAGCAATTATCGGTTCAATCAAGATATTAACCTCTATATAACCTCAAATATGATTCAAATAGCTCACAAAAGGGGTACAAATATATAAATCATCACCGCAAGAAGCTTAACAATCAATTCTAGGTATATCATAGCCAAAGAACTACCCCAAGCATGAATAATACTCTAGTGCACGCACATGGGCTCACCCCACATATGTACGCCACCTATAGCATGTAACTATCACAAATAACTCAGGAAACTAGTGCCTCAACCAAATTTAGGTGAGATACTTACCTCAAACAAGCCAATACGATACTCTAGAAATGTCTCCCCGCGTGAATCGACCTCCGAACGGCTCGAAACTAGCCAAAAGCAACTCACAAACATCAAATAAAACCATAGGAATCAAACCCAAATGATAAAGGTCAAATCTTTAATCAAATACTCAAAGTCAACCAAAATGTCAACCGGGCCCATTCCTCGGAACCCGACAAAACCCATAAATTCCGATAACTCATTTGAATACGAGTCCAACCATACAAGTTTTATCCAAATCCGACTCCAAATCGATATTCAAAACCCAATTATTCACTTTACAAAAGTTTTATAAAAACCCTCAATTTCCCTTTTAGATTCATCAATCCAATGCCAAAATCAAAGATAGAGTCATGTAAAATAATCAACCTAAGTCAAAAATACTTAATCCAATCCAAATCGTAAAACTCGCCTCAAAACATCATCCTAATCCGAGCTCCCAATCTCAAATATGGTAAAATAAGTTCCAAGTCCGAAAATAGATTCTTATATAGCTGCTTCAGGTGTACCCTTCGCGATTGCGAAGCACTAAATGAATACTTCCAGAAAATACATTTCGCGTTCGCGTTCGCGTTCGCGTTCGCGTCACTACCCTCGTGAACACGATGACCCCAGGTAACAGACCTTCGTGAATACGAATGCGAAGACAAACTACCCCCAGCTCCCTCACTGAACCGCGATCGCGAACCATCTCTACGAATGTGATGCCCAAGTCCTCTCAACCTCCGTGAATGCGACACTCCAGTTGCGAATGCGAGGAGGAAAAATCACCCAACTCTAGTTTACACATCGCGATCGCGTTCTTCCTCTCACGATCACGAAAAAGGCACGCAACACTAAAAGTCAGGGAAAACCAGCAATGCAAACATGAGAGAACATGGTCTGAAACCACCCGAAAACTCACCCGAGCCCCTTGGGACCATGTCTGAACATACCAACAAGTCCCAAAATATAAATCGGACCTACTCGGGGACTCAAATCACACAAAATAATATCAAAACCACGAATCACAACTCAATTCAAACTTAATGAACTATTCCAAATCTCCAAATTCCAACCTTACGCCGAACACGTCTAAACAACTCGGAATCACCTCAAATTTTGAACACAAGTTCCAAATAACATAATGAACTTATTCCAACTCCCGAAATAACAATTTGAACCCGATAACATCGAAGTCAACTCCCGGCCAAACCTATGAACTTTCTAAATCTTCAAATTGTCAACTTTCGCCAATTAGAGCCAAAACCTTCTAGAAACATCCAAATTTAATTCCGGGTATACGCCCAAGTCCAAAATCACCATCCAGGCCTAATGGAACCATCAAAACTCCAATCCGAGGTCAAACAAACAAAAGTCAAACTTAGTCAACTCTTCCAACTTACAGCTTCCAAATTGAGAATCATTCTTCCAAATTAATCCCGAACCACTCGAAAACCAAAACCGACCATACATACAAGTCATAATATATCATATGAAGCTACTCAAGACCTCAAACCACGAACGGAATGCAAATGCTCAAACTAACTAATCGGGTCATTACATTTATAGTCTTCTTGCTTTCTTTTCCCGAAGTTTACAAGTTCAAAGCTTCAAGTGGTAAAAACTTGCAATCATGTAATGACAAGAATTTGAAAAAACACTACATTAACCTTGAATGTTCTAATATTGATGATTTAGACTTATTTTTGAACTAAAAATATTAAAGGAAATAGTTTAAAATAATACTCTCATCTGCATATACAATCAAATAAAAAGACTTGATTACTTTTCCAAATGCTTATATTACTTATAGAATAATGTTATAGTTGCCTCAATAGAAACAAATTCAAAAAATCATTTTTAAAATTAAAAACTGATAATATCTTATCTACGATCAACTATATCTTAGGAAAGATTAAATGAGTTGGTTATATCATCATTTGAAAAAGAGTTATTAGAAACAATTGATGATAAAAATAACTGTTAATAATTTTTATCTCAAAGAGCTAGAAAAATAGATTTCAAATAAAAATATTTGTTAATTTTTTAAATTCAAGGCCTCCTAATAAATTTTGGCTTTAGGCCACTAAAAGAGTCGCCTCTGATTGCTTACACGGTCACTCAAGTAATAAAAATAACTAAAAGGGCCAAAAATACCCCCTTTACTATGCGAAAAGGATCATTTATACCCTCTGTTATACTATTCGTTCACTACTACCCCCCGACGTTATAGAATTGGTACAATAACACCCCTCTTCCATTAGGACCTCCACTATGGCTAACAACATCCCATGTGGCCTGATATTTAACTGAGATGGATGCCTCATAGCATGCCACCTCACTACCCCACCCCATTTTACCTCCTTCCCCTACTTCTTCCTCCAACACCACCTCTACATTCACCTAACCACCACCACCACAATCTTCATCAAGACAACCACCCTTCCTCTCTTTTAACTCCACAAACCCATCACCGTCAATATATCCACATTAATTGGCTTGTACATTTTGACAAATTATTGGGAGTCACTTTTAAAATTTCGAACATATAAAGATGGCGAAGTCCTAGGAGCATCACAACAATTTTACATCAGATTTAACCTACCAAATGTATTGATGGAAAAAAGGCATTACACGTGGACTATCATCGAGGTGACAGGGCATGACACATAGACCATCAACAAGGTGACAAGTGGCATTTCTAATTAGACGAGTTAAAGAATTCAAGAAGGCACGAGAGGAACACCCCCAGGATTTCTCTAGGAAAGGAACATGCTCTGACAGCCGGAAAAGAAGAAATAGAAGCGGAATGTATAAAGACCATTAAAGAGGGAAGATGCACGAATTTGTTATAAATAAGGAAGAGAAATCAACATTAATCATGGTTAGGGGAAATCTTTAGTCATAAATGCTTCCGTTACAATTATATATGGTAACGGGTAAACAAGCAAATTAATGATATTAACAAGCCCAAATTAAGTAAGAAAACCGTTATAATTGAGTATTCCTATATAAGGGCCTAGTCCTCATTTGTAATGGTGTCACGACCCTAAACTGGAGGGCCATGACTGGTACCCGGGCCATACTTGCCGAGCACCGGCCTACATTTTATCTAACCTTTCTTATTATCGGTTAGGTCCAACAAGGTCAACATAAATGGTAGAGATGAATCATAAACATCCAAAAATGGCAGATAACTATATGAACACATATAACATGGTACGACAAGGTTGTCGTAAAGCTATATACAACAAAAACTAGCTGACAAGGCTATCCAAAACTATACATGAGACGACACTTATCTATGAGCCTCTAAAGAAATATAAGTGCCGGAACATTGCCGAAACATGTCCCCCGACATACCCATAATGCCTATAACAAAAATTCATACCAAGATCACGGCAAGTCCGGATAAGGGATCTCGCCAATAACCGCTGAACTGGGCAGCCTATTGTGGTAGGGGAGCCTCGTCTACATATCTATCAGGGCCTGCAGCACGACATGCAACGTCCACATATAAAAGGGACGCCAGTAAGAATAAAGTAATGAGTATGTAAGGTAAGAAGCATAAATAAGAATAGTAATATAAAGAGGGATAGAGAATATACAACCTGTAACATCTCACTCCCTCTGAGGGCGACTGACAAGAAATGAATCATATATATATATATATATATATATATATATATACAACCTGTAACATCTCTTATGTCCCCCGACATACCCATAATGCCTATAACAAAAATTCATACCAAGATCACGGCAAGTCCGGATAAGGGATCTCGCCAATAACCGCTGAACTGGGCAGCCTATTGTGGTAGGGGAGCCTCGTCTACATATCTATCAGGGCCTGCAGCACGACATGCAACGTCCACATATAAAAGGGACGCCAGTAAGAATAAAGTAATGAGTATGTAAGATAAGAAGCATAAATAAGAATAGTAATATAAAGAGGGATAGAGAATATACAACCTGTAACATCTCACTCCCTCTGAGGGCGACTGACAAGAAATGAATCATATATATATATACATATATATATATATATACACATATATATATATATACACACACACCTTTAAAAACATACGCCTCTGAGGGAAAAATCATCATCATATCATACCCGGCCTCGAAGAGGACTCGGTAAAAACGTACATGGCCATCATAAGGCTCGATAGAATCGTACCCGGCCACGTGAAGCTCGGTAAAACCCAACTGATTAGTGGTTGCATAATAGGTGTCGTACCCGGCCGACTATAGCGTGGCTCAGTAGAGTAATATATATATATATATATATATATATATATATATATATATATAACGCATGCTGGACTCATGGGATCAATTCTAAACTTTTCGGAGTGACGTAAGGTCGGTAACCTCCGTATACGTTATTAGAGCTAATCCATCATCATGAATCTTATAGGAATCCGGAAATACCAATAACATTTGATACATACGAATAAGAGGAGCAACATCAACATCAATCTTTCCATAAGAAAGGGAAACAATGTGAGTATTGCTAGCTTCTAAGAGTGGAGTATCTTTGGAAGCTCATTCATTACATTATGTACAATCGGAGTCGTGCAAAGAAAGAAAGAGATAGCGTCACATACCTTCTGTATACTGCTCAACCTCAAGCTATGCAAATCTCATGACTCCTTAGTCTACAATAAGAGAAACGATACTATCGTTATCATTTAAGCGTCGTAACTATTATATGTCGACCACGACCTATTTTATAATAAAATGGGCAGCATCTTCCCTATTGATATGACTTCTCACAAGTTACAGCAACCACAAAACATCCCCAACAACATCATCAATAATCATATTAAGCTTCCCAAACAGTTTAACAATTGTTACGAGCGGTAAGCTTGGTTACGATTAACAAACTATAGTTTAAATCCCTTTCTTTTCTTGTGAATATGTTTACAGCCACAACAACATTATACTTATGTTGTTACACCAACAAAAACAATACAATATTAATAACTAATCACCACCCATTCAGCCCCTTAAAAAATGCAAGAGCAACTCCCACAATTTAATAAAACAATATCCAATACTAGTCCACAATTCCTAGTTATTGCTCCATTTGGTTTCATGGAACTAATATTTCTAACACTTATACAATCTCACACACATGAAGAAATGGGGATTTCTTACCTTAGATATCCAAGGACAACTCCTATCCCCACATTAATTCAACTAGAACATGCCATGAACATCTCTTGCTCCTACAGTCTATAAAGAACAAGATAAAATCCCATAACATGGAAGAAGAATCAAATTGGACTGAAATCCCAATCTATTCACCATTAAATATTTGAAGAAGAACTAAACTTGCCCCCATACATGACTAAAAACGTTGCTTGTGCATAAGGTTTAATTGAGCAAAGTGAAGCTTCGAGTTGCTGGAAGTTTTCCTTCTTTTCCTTGCTTCAAAGGAATTTCCAAAGTGAAGAACAATTCTCAAAGTGGAGAAAAACTCTCCTCCAAGTGAAGGAACAACTTGGAATTGTTTTTCTTGTTTAAGAGAACATCCAAAATAGTGTATGAACCCTTTAAGGTCAACTATGGTTGCTACACATATTCATAAGAAACCTTCTAAGCTAAGTGAGGTTCTTAATGTGCTGGAATATTTTTGTATGAAGAGAAATCAGCAACGTAATCAACTCTTTAAGTTATATAATTACTTGGTGTACTATGGGGCCCACACAAAAAGATATATATGTATTGTATGACTTATATACTTGCTCATCAAGGTGATGACAAGCAAGTAGATCATTAAATGGGGTGGTGAAGCAAGGATCTCATTTCCATTCCTTTATTGATAGATAATTCCTATATATAATATATGGTAATGTGTAGTAATATAAAATATGTGTGCTTGAAATAATATTTGCACCCTACTTCTCGAACATTGTAGAAATGTATTTTCTTCCATTCGCTTAACCTCTATCCTTCCTGACACATATGTGACATTGTTCTTAACCCTTAATATCCTTAACCTTGTTCCCTCGGACGAAACTCGTTTTCTTCGATTCATTTCACTTCTAACTTCTAATGCTTATTAACCACTCTTATACACCATTGTAACATCTAAGACCAATAGAATTAACTTCTTATCCTTTCAAAGATAATATTTTCTTGGATTTACATCAACCAACTTACGATGCGATTTAACGTACGCGAATATGGGTTGTAACAAATGGTATCTGATTATTATTGAAATATATGCAATTATTCTTTACTTTATTTATAAGGTTCTCACCGCAATTCTGGAAGATATTTTCAATCTATTTCGAATTTTCTTTCCTTGTCAATTATTTTTATTATTTGTCTTATTCTCCAAATTATTGAGAAAGTGAAATAAATCTTGGTTATCAGTAACCCGATTTCTTCTTGATATTAACTTTGAACAAGAAATCTATTTTTGGGTTAAACAAATTGGTTCCATTATCGAAAATCTGATAATCTGTTCACTTTCCAAACTTTATTTTTAATGACCAAATATGTCAACCGTTAACGAGAACAACTAGCTGAATCAACAAGGTGGAACTCCACCACATCACACACCCACAGGCACGCCTCAAGAATCCCGTGAAAGTTCACCTGAAAGGTTTGCTTCGCGCACTGATGGACAACATGAAGTTGACCAAACCGCTGAATAGGATGCTCTGAAGTAGTTGATTGCAGAACATGTGAACGAAGCACTGCAGGCTTTTGTTAGAGGATTATCCAACGCAAAATAAACTCCATCACCAGTTAATACAACAACTTTGGAGAATCCGCATTCGGGACTTGATAACTCTGGAGATGGAAAAATGCCCAATGAATCTCGCGATGGAGGGTCAGGTACACCCAATAATTCTAGTTTACAAAGTTTAGTGCTAACTTTGCAGAAATAACTGAAGGAACAAAATGAGTGTATAGAGGAAGTACCTGGCATACCTCCCATTTTCAAAGGCATGGATATTGACAAGTATTCACAACAACCCTGGAAGCCAAGTGCAGCACATTTGCCGATTCCCAAAAAGTTTAAAATGTCTAATATTCCCAAACATGACGGGACGTCTGACCCCCGGGATCACGTAACTGTGTTCACTACTGGCGTGAAAGGCAATGTTTTAACCAAGCAGGAGATTGAATCGGTTTTGGTTAAAACATTTGGCGAAACTCTCACAAAAGGGGCATTAACATGGTACTCTCTCTTACCTGAAAATTCCATTGATTCTTTTGCTGAGCTTGTAAATTCATTTATAAAAGCACATTCGAGGGTTCAAAAAGCTGAAAAAGGTGATGGAAGATATCTTTAAAGTTAAACAAGGGAGTACAGAATTGCTTAGAGAATTCGTAGATAGATTCCAACGAGAAAGGATGATGTTGCCGTGAGTACCTGATAACTGGGCGGCTATGGCTTCTGCGAGCAACTTGAACGAGAAAAGTTTAGAAGCCACGAAGATGTTGAAAGAAAGTTTGCGAGAATTTCCTGCAACAACTTGGAATGATGTATACAATCGATACAGTACAAAGCTATGGATAGAAGAAGATACGGTTGCACAGCCAAGGGTTGACGAAAGACCAGGTTCAAGACGTTCAGAGTCAGAGAGAAGGTTCGATAAAAATAGGTACGAGCCTTACATGGGACCCATGGGGTGAGATTCTCGATCTAAACAAGAGAATACATGATTTGATTCAAGATCAAGGCAAAAAGAGGTGAGTTCTTCATCCGGGTTCAAAAAGGAGCGAGATGACTGAAGCAATGATTCCAGTACTCAAGCAAGAATAAGCGATTATAGCTCTAACATTAGCACCTCTGAATTGGTGGTTGTTCTAAGAGGGATGGTAGATAAGGTGTGATGGCCAAAAGAAATGAGATCAGATTCAAACAATAGGAACCTAGATTTGTGGTGTGAGTTTCACAATGATCATGGCCATAGAATAGCAGATTGCAGGCTTTTGCAAGGAGAGGTCGAACATTTACTGAAGCAAGGTTATCTTACTGATCTGTTCAGTGAGAAAGGGAGATAATCATACATGAAGAACAGACAAGAACCCCCAAAGCCTCCATCACCAAAGAGAAGGAGCCAATGTCATAACCGGAGGAGATGAAGTCAATGGAGTAACATACACAGCTGCGAAAAAGACATGAAAAGTTATTGTCACTCACGGAAAGCGAGTTTGACAAGTCTTGGATGGTGACAGTATAATATTTGATGATGAAGACGCTTACGGTTTGATGATTCCTCACAGCGATGCACTGGTAATATCTTTACTTGTATATGATACTAATGTAAAACGAGTTTTGATTGACCCAGATAGCTCAGTAAATATCATTTTACTGAGGGTGGTAAATGAAATGCAAGCTAATGACAAGGTCATACCAAAGGCACGGTCTTTGTCTGGATTTGATAATTCAAGCATTGTTACAAAATGGGAAGTTGTACTGTCCACGTTTGCAAAAGGAGTCATCAAAGATACAAAGTTCCAACCAATAGACGCGGACATAGCCTATAATATAATCTTGGGAAGACTGTGGATTCATGATGTGGATGTTATCCCGTCCACGTTGCATCAAGTTATCAAATTTCCATCACACTGGGGAAACCGACAAATCCACGGAGATCAACAGGCTTCACGAAGTATTAATTTGGTGGTGATTACAAATACAATAGCCAACGATGCGGATACAGAATAGTAATTAAAGAATCCAGTTGAGGACACTATTACTCATACCTCAACTGAAAACACACAAGGGCAGCCTGATGTCGATTCAAGACCTGATGTGATTCAAGAGCTAGAGGAAAATGAGAACATTAAAACAACCACAGAGGAGCTCGAAGTTGTAATATTAATCCACTGGCCAGATAGAAAAGTTTACATCGGAGCAAATTTGAGCCCAGAAATGAAAGGTAAGTTAATTGAGTTTTTACGTGCTAACGCAGATTACTTTGATTGGGCGCATTCAGATATTACAGGTATACCACCAAAGGTGACAACTCATAAGCTGAATAAGGATCCATTACACTCACCTATCAAGCAAAAGAAAAGGAAGCAAGGGGCCTTCAAAAATCAAATGATCCAGGATGAGGTACAAAAACTTTTGAAAATTGGTTTAATACGAGAGGTAAAGTACCCTGACTGGTTAGCTAATACTGTTGTGGTTCCAAAAAAGAATGAAAAATGGCGAGTCTGTGTAGAATATACTGATTTAAATAAGGCTTGTCGTAAAGATTCATTTCCTTTATCGCATATAGATTAATTAATTGATTCTACCACAGGTCATGAGCTTTTAAGTTTTTTAGATGCATATTTTGGTTATTAACCAGATAAAAATGGACCCTCTAGATGAGGAAAAAACTTCATTTATCACAGATAGGGGGACTTAGTGCTACAAAGTCATGCCATTTGGTTTGAAAATTGCTGGAGCCACATATCAGAGATTGGTGACAAAAATGTTTCAAGAACACCTGGGAAAAACTATGCAAGTCTACATAGACGATATGTTGGTCAAGTCAACACAGGCGGGGGATCATTTTCAATATTTGTCCGAGATTTTTGAAATTCTCCGCAAGTACAACATGAAGTTAAATCCGGAAAAGTGCAATTTTGGCGTGGCTTCAGGTAAGTTTTTAGATTTTCTTGTTTCTAACAAGGGTATTGAAGTAAATCCCTTAAGATCAAAGCTATTGAGGAAATACCAAATATACTCACTAGAAAGAAAGAAGTGCAAAGATTAACAAGCAGAATAGCAGCTCTAGGAAGATTTATATCAAAGTCATTGGAAAAATACTTTAAATTATTCTCAGTATTGAAAAAGCAAAATCAGTTTGAGTGGACTGATGAGTGTCAACAAGCACTGAAGGATTTAAAGACGTATCTATCAAATCTAGCTCTGTTAGCAAAACCAAAAGACGGAGAGAGGTTTCTCATTTATCTCGATGTGTCAGAAGTAGCGGTAAGCGCGGTATTGATACATGAAGATAAAGGTAAATAATCTCCAATTTTCTATGTTAGTAAGTCTTTATTAGATGCTGAGACACGGTATGCTCACCTAAAAAAACTTGCTTTAGCTTTAATTATGGCATCAAGAAAGTTACGACCTTACTTTTATTGTTATCCTATTTCTGTTATAATTGTTTTTCCATTAAGGAACATATTGCATAAATAGGAACTATCATATAGGTTAGCTAAATGGGCAATAGAACTCAGTGAACATGATATTATATATTAGCCCAGAACCGCTATAAAATCTCAGGTGTTAATAGATTTTGTGGTAGATTTTAGCCCGAACTTAGTTCCTGAAGCAGAAAAAGAGCTACAAGTATTTACCGGAGCTAATCTAGGGACATGGACCCTATTTACTGACGGCTCTTCAAATATTAAAGGAGCAGATTTGGGTATTGTTCTAATTCCACCCACGGGAGAAGTCATAAGACATGCAATAAAATGTTACCCAATCACTAACAATGAGGCATAGTATGAAGCTGTGATTGCAGGCTTGGAACTCACACGAGAGCTTGGTATTGAGAAAATTGTAATCAAAAGTGATTCGCAACTAGTAGTCAATCAAATGCAGGGGACTTATGTGACAAGAGAGACACGAATGTAGCAATACCCAGAAAAAGTACGAGAATTGCTTAGACAATTTCAGACATGAAAAGCTTTGCAAATACCCAGGGAAAAAAATGCAGAAGCGGACGCGTTAGCAAATCTCGCGTCTGTTGTTGATGCAACAAAAGCAAAAAATACTTTTGTGGTACATTTGTTTCATTTATTACTTGACCAAACCAAGAGTGAGGTAAATTTCAATAATTTAACTTGGGATTGGAGAAACGAATTTGTGAACTTTTTGCAGTATGGTATTTTGCCTGAGGATAAGAAGAAATCCCAATTGTCATGGTTGAAAGCTCCTTAGTATTGCTTAATTCGCGAAAATTTATATCGCAAAATATTTGATGGACCTTTAGCACAATGCCTTAGACCATCACAAATGGAATATATAATGAGAGAAGTACACGAGAGGCATTGTGTCAATCATGCTGGGGGAAGATCGTTGTTGAAGACATTAATAAGGGCAGTATATTATTGGCCAAAAATGGAAGAAGAAGCAGAAAACTTCGTAGTTAGGTGCGATAAATGCCAACGATATGCCAATAATATGCATCGACCGGCAGAACTTTTGCATTCTGTCATATCACCATGGCTCTTCATGAAATGGGGGATGGACATCGTAGGTCCTTTTTCTCAAGCTAAGGGAAAGGTACGATTCTTGTTAATTCTAACGGATTATTTCTGAAAATGGGTAGAAGCATGTGCCTTTAAACAGGTGCGAAAAAAGGAAGTTATGAATTTTATTTGGAGAAATATTATATGTCGATTTGGAGTTCCAAAGGAGATCGTCTGTGACAATGGTCCACAATTCATAGGCGCAAAAGTCACTAATTTCTTCCAAAGCTGGCAGATTAAACGAATCACTTATGTACCTTACCACCCAGAAGCTAACGGGAAAGCTGAGCCGACATATAAGGTTGTCATCAACAACTTAAAAAAGCGACTGGAAGAATCAAAAGGCAAATGGCCAGAAGTGCTACCAGGTGTGCTATGGGCTTACCGAACAACGGCAAAAACTAGCACGGGCGAGACCCCATTTTCACTTGTGTACGGAACTGAAGCTTTAATTCCGATGGAGATAGGTGAACCAAGCACGAGGTACACACATACCAGTGAAGAAACAAATGAGAAAGAGTTACGAGTAAATTTGGATTTGATAGAAGAAAGGAGGGAAGCAACACTAATTCGGATGGAAGCTCAAAAGCATATGATTGAACGATACTATAACAGGAAAGCTAACTTGATGTACTTCAAGATTGGGGACTTCGTCCTCAAAAAGGTGTTCCGGTGAACAAAAATGGCAAACACTGGAAAGTTGAGTCCAAATTGGGAAGGCTCATATAGGGTTAGAGGCATTGCTGGAAAATGAGCATACGAGTTGGAAACCATGGATGACAAGGTATTACCATCACAATGGAATGCAGTCCATTTGAAAAATTATTACTTCTAAAAGAGGTTAATACCCACGGTCAGGTATCACGTGCGTTCGATTTTATTTTGTTCATTTGAATTTTACTAACTATTTTAGATGATAGGCAAAAAGTTGGCCCGTACAAAATGATGATATTAGACCCAAAAGATACGCGGGATACTAAATTATTCCCGGTCTAGGTTACAACTTTTCTGATGGAAAAATGGCTATGCAGTCATCATCTAAAAAGATTATCTCCGAGTTCCGTATGTATTTTCCTTTTGAGGGAAAGGACAAAAATAAAGGAGTTGATCCAATGCTCGAGATCTCATGCTTCAATTCTCTAACACTGGGGGTTTATGCATATAGAAGGATACACAAGGAAAGAAGATGTATACCAAGAGCATAGTTCAACCAGAATTAAAGCCTTGAAGGAACTTTGTTTTTTCAAAGGTGTTCAAACTTGCAAAAAGGATGCAAGATATTCCCACGAGCTTCTAGGTTAAGGCCATAAATTTAGTCACGGGAAGATATACCCGAATTTATAAACCTGCTACAAGAAAGCAGTTACGAAAATATTGTACAAACTTATTTATTTGAAAGTTCAAAAAATAAAACTTCCTCAAATTACTTCATATCTACTTCATGTTTCATATTTTTGCACCAATATGATGATGAGATATCATCTTCATCAGTGTTGTTACTATAAAAAGGGCCCTCTTTTATAAAATCCGTGCATATTAGAGTCACGATTTACTACAGCATTTTAAATGCAAGAATAAGCTCAAAATATCAAAGAGCGGAAAGCATAATATACAACAAATGCAAAAAAGATATTTATATCATCACCCCAAAAATAGGGCCGGAAAATCTTCCAATAAATTATCCAAAACACAAGGGAATTCCAACTAAAACCAAAAACCAACAATTTCAGCAAAAAGTCAAGAGGGGAAGAACTAGGGAGCATCATCCACGGGAGAAGAAGGATTAACTTGAGAAGATGAGGGTTGAACATCAGCTTCACCAGGAGTAGGTCCATCACCATCACCCATGGAACCTTCGCCCTTGGGTGTAGAGAAGCTTTGACGCTGCTGAGTCTGTTCAATCTTCTCTTTGGCCTTTGCAATCTCAGCATTAAGGTTAAAACCCTCCTGGCTAGCTTCAGTTAAAGTCTCAAAACGAGTGTTCAAAAAATTCCAGCTAATATCAAGTGTTGACTTGTCTTCAAGGGCTTCGTAATCCTTCTCCCACTGCTCGATCTCAGCTTTCAACTCTTCTTTTTCTGTATCTAAGGCTTTATAAGCTGCCTTCAAAGGAGTAAGAGAACTCTCAAGGAACTGAATCTTATTTATAGAGGCACAGCGATCTTCTTGAGCTTAGGTAAGCATTTGTACCAGATCACCCGCGTATACCTCTTTTTGATTAAGGAGCTCTTTCAAACACCTTATTTCTTCAGTAGCCTTGGAATGTTGTTCAGCAAAAGAGGATTCCAATATGTCCTTATCTTTATCAACGTGATTGGAAGAAGCTTTTAAACCTGCTAGTTCAGCGGAAATCATCCTCAATCGTTGTTCCAAAGCTCCTTTCTCCCCAGCAAGAACGTCTTTCTCCAGTTGAAGGCCTTCAAATTATTCTTTCCAATTGTCAGCCTCGGTGCGCAACTCAATCACCTGCTGATATAGCTAAGAAATCCTTTTCATAAGCTCTGTACCTATCAAATTGATCTACAAAAAGACAAAAGAAGAAGAGTTATGAATGAGAAAAGAAGGAAAGGAAAATAAGTAAGTAAAGATATGCCTTAAGGGAAGAGTGGATAATATCATTCATCAAGGTCAAAGAACTATGACCCTCTAACTTTTTTCTTTCCACAGGTCCTAGCAACGGTTTTACCCACACATCAGCTTGATCAGATTTTTTCAACAAATTCTCACCTTGGGGGACTTCAATCAAAACTTTTTTCATACCCTGCCTGCCGCTAGAAGGTTTAGAATCTTCACGAGGGGCAACAGCGAGGGCAACCACTGGGGTAACTATAGGCAAAGAAACAGGGGGATTAACAGTATGTGTAACTGACAACATTGGAAGAGAGGCAAGTGGCGGCTCTTCGAAAACAAGCCCGGATCCTTATTCACCCTCAAAGCCATGGGTAAATAACCTTTCAATAGGACTTGAGGGAGGGTTGTCAAAGTTACCAACATTTTCATCATAGATATCCAAAGGGACATTCTCTGGCTCATCAACGAGACTAAATGGAATTGAACTTGAAGGGGGATCTTGAGAGATATGGGTTTCATTATCCGAAACCACGCGCCTTCTGACACGTGGTTTCCTCACCAAGGAACCTTCTTCGGTATCCTCTTCATCTTCAAACCCACAGGCTTCAGCAGTTTTTCTCTTGGAGGAAGATACGCTCAAAATTTGCTCTTGTGCAAAGCTTACAGAAAGCCTCACTGAGGGAACAGATGCGGGGCTGATACCATGAATGAGAAACCCAAAAAAAAAATTGGGGGGGGGGGGGGGAGTTATGTACATTAAAATAAAGTAACAAGCAAAGAGGAAGGAAACCACGGGAATAAAAAGGTGTCGTGGGTCTTCACTTTCTATCTGAATTTATGTGAAAGAAATTTTCAAGATCTTTTATGGGAGCAGCAGATAACATTTTTTCTACCCAAGCACGAAAATCAGGAATTTCTTTGAAAACTTCCATGGTTGCTGAAAAAATTGAATATACGTTCATGTAAAGAAATTCAAGACATCAATGAAGGTTAAAGAAAAAGAGAGAAACACTTACGTGCAAAGTTTCATTTTTCAGGAAAAGGCATGTTTTCATCACCCACTAATCTACGAGTGGGGGCAGCAACAAATCGGCCATACCAGCCACGGTCACGGTCATCCTTGGGGCTGACTAAAACCCTTTTTATTTCTAGCCACGAGAGAAAAGACACCTTTACAAAACAGTTTTGGAGAATAAAGGTGAAGCAAGTGACAGAAGATAAAAGGGGCGGAAACCAAATCTAACAAGTAGCGAAGGCAAGCAACTGCCCTCCACACGATGGGACCGATTTGACCGAGGCAAACATTAAAATAGTGCTAAAACTCAATAATCACTGGGTCAATGGGAGGCTTAAGCCCTAAAGTGAAAGGATAAGTGTAAACAAAAAAAAAATAAGTATGGTAAGCAGTGATTCTTTGATTGGCACCAGGAATCAAAATTGGAAAATCTGATTTTCAATGACATTCACGTCGAACTAAAGAAAGAAGTCCTGGAGTGATCAGACTTGGGTAATGTTCAGTAGGGTTAAGAGATGCTATAGAAGAAACTTGCTTTTTCATAGCTTCATGGTCTAATACGAAAGAAAATTATTGAGGGACAATCTCAGAAACTGTAGGCTCACGCATGGGTTCGTTTTGATCCCTTCCCTTAAAAGAAAATCTAGGGGTTAGAGGAGCTTTAGCCCTAGAAGAAGATTGACAATACCACTTTGGGGAGTAGAACTGCGAGTAGATAATGAACCTAGACTACGGAGTCTGCCACATTTCCTACTCCTAGTAGGTGTAGTAGAAGGAGTAAGTTCATCAATAATCACCACTTTATGAGGGTCTGGTGTTGAAGATGACATCTTATTCAAAGAAAAATACTGAAGAAAGATGAAGAATACGAGAAAAAGTTAGGGAGATGAATGCAAAGAAGAAGGAAGAGATTTTCGAAAATCAATCATGACAAAGTATTTATAAAGAGAAGCAATCGTCATCAGGGTTGATCATTATGAACTTCGTGACTGATACAGCCGCAGAAAAATCCAAAAAAGCGTTGAAAACCGCAGAACCAATCATGGTGAGGCACGTGTCGTGAGCATTAAATAGACGTGATGTATGTCGTATCGGTTCTGAAATAGGCATTATGATACTCGAGAAACAGCGGCAAATAATTCCCGCCATAAATACTTACCACTTCTCGAATATTCAGTTGAGAATATTCAGAAAGTGAGAGGGCCTATCTGTATTGTTGGAAAAAGGCATGACACGTGGACTATCATCGAGGTGACAGGGCATGACATGTGGACCATCAACAAGGAAACAAGTAGCATTTCCAATTAGACGAGTTAAAGAATTCAAGAAGGCACCGGAGGAACACCCCGGGATTTCTCTGGGAAAGGAACCGGCTCTGACAGCTGGAAAAGAAGAAATAGGAGCGGAATGTATAAAGACCATTAAAGAGGGAAGATGCACGAATCTGTTATAAATAAGGAAAGGAAATCGACATTACTCGTGGTTACGGGAAATCTTCAGTCATAAATGCTTCTGTTACAATTATATATGGTAATGGGTAATCAAGGCAATTAATACCATTAACAAGCCCGAATTAAGTAATAAAACCGTTATAATTGTTTATTCCTATATAAGGGCCTAGTTCTCATTTGTAATGGCATCCGATTATTATTGAAATATATGCAATTGTTCTTTACTTTATTCATAAGATTCTCACCGCAATTCTGGAAGAGATTGTCAATCTATTTCGAATTTTCTTTCCTTGTCAATTATTTCTATTATTTGTCTTATTCTCCAAATTATTGAGAAAGTGAAATAAATCTTGGTTATCAGTAACCCGATTTCTTCTTGATATTAACTTTTAACGAGAAATCATTTTTGGATTAAACACCAATCTATCACCAATGTGTACTGTCTAACTCATGACTACATCAACAACCTCATTCTAACACACCCATTTATAGAATAATGTAATAATCATATCATAATCCCTTCCAAAGTAAAATTCGTTCATGAATGGCTCAAATTACTTAATTATCTCCTTTAAATAGATACCAATACAAGAATAGGAGAAAATAAATACCTACATAGATTAAAAATTCACTGTCCTAAGAGAGAAAGCTTGTACATCCAGATGATGAACAATCACACAGTTCTCGTAGAAATCAGTTGGAATCACGTAAATCTTTTTTTGTATAGATAGCAGTGAAGAAGATGGGGCAACGGGGATATAGGGAAGCTTCTGTCATATTGAGAATCAAAGTTCATAACCTTGTGCACACAACTCACGCCTCTCTTAATTGTGATTCCATAAATAAGAAGAAACCCATGTGAGATCCCCTTCATTTGCAACAGCATCAACGGCCGCTGTTCACCGTTCAGCGTTATATGATCATATGTTTAGTTTACTAAATACCTATGGGCTTATCGTTAACTAGAGGTAGCACATAGCGGGGGTGATGAGGTGGCATGCTACATAGCGTCCACCTCAGCGAAATATCAGGCCATGTGGAATGGTATGGGCCATGATGGAAGGTACTAGCGGAGGAGGGATATATTTTATCCAGTTCTATAACGTTGGGGTAACGATGGATGAATACTATAACGGAGGTTATAAATGATCTTTTTCGAATAGTAAAGGGATATTATTGACCCTTGTCCGTAAATATTATACAAGAAAATCACTTTTTTTAGCAGAAAAATTACTTTAGTTTTGCCATTTCAGAAAGTCACTCCATATTATTCAGGTAATATTTCTTATCTCTTTAGGTGGTAATTTTTTAAGTCAAACGCTTAAAAATTTAAAAACAACTCACTATAGTCGTTTTACTATGCTCTAATGATCCGACCTGCTATAGTTACATGTAGGGGTGAGCATAGTTTGGGCAAATCCGAAATCCAAACCGAAATTCGAAGTTTTTGAATTTTTAGTTTGGATTTTCGGATTACAGATTGGATTTTGGATTTAATTTTTAAATTTTTTGGATTTCGAATTGGATAATGGATTTGGTACTTCAGATTTTTGGATATATGAAAATCCGAAATTTTTATGTTTTATATTTAGTTCATTATCCATATGCTAATAATAATAAGTTCAATACCCTTCCTATTAGATATTATCTCATATATTCAATATTAATTAGTAAGTTACTGGTACAATATTTTCTATTTGGACATGGTTTTACTTTTGCTACTACTATTCAATATTAATTACTAAGTTACTGGTCGAATTGGATAATGGTTTTACTTTTGCTATTCTAAAATATCAAAATCGATTAATCCGAAATCGAATTTAAAAAATCCGGTCCAATCCGAACTTATTTGGATTGAATTTGGATTGTCATTCCTTCAATACGAAAACCGAAAATTCAAACCAAAATTTTTATATCCAATATGAACTGCCCGAACGCCCAACCCTAGTTATATGGTCAGAGGACCCCTTGTCATTTTAAGTAGGGGGAGGGGACTGTATTTTCGTAAAAAAATTAAGGGTCGTTTGGCCATATAAAAGATTCTCTTTTTTTTTTTTTTTTGAATTTTTTTTCCTTTTTTCGAAATCAATGGTTCCCCGTGAAATTTTCAATTTTCATTTGAAAATGAATTTCGAAATTTTTCAAAAATTAAAAAAACTCCAAAAAGCTATTTTTCAAAATTTTCACTAAAAATCACTCACAAAAATTCAGAAACAACCTAAAATATATTCATATCCAAACACAATTTTAATTTTCAACTACTATTTTTCACTTGAAAAACCTTTTCTCGGAAGTTTACCATTCTTATGTCCAAACTCCCACTAAATCTAAAAATATCTCACAGGGTAGTCTGTGATGTCAGCGTGAGGGGTGGAGCCCACGAAATTGGGGCAAAACAGTAAATAAAAAGTGACCTTTTCGTGGATTCAAATCTCATTGGTCATTTCACGACCCTTCGGAACATCCCATAAAACAAAAATAAATAAATATCGCCAAGTGGCTGATTGGTATGCCTTATCTAAAAAGAACATAATTTTAATAAACTATTTTGTATTTTACCATTTTTATATTATTTGTCGGCGCTGCAATCTTTTCTCTCTCAACTCATTGCACAGAGAATCTAATTAAAGACACACTTTCTCCAACACCTGTTGAATATTATAGTTCCTCTGTTTTATTTTATTTAAGGAAATCTGGTCTTATGCGAAAGAAAATATGGAAGATGTTCGACATATAGCTAAATGTGTATTAAAAATAAAAAACATTCTTATGATTTTATATTCTGTAATATACCACGTTACTCATATAAGAAAATGTTATTATAGATAATAAGAATATTAAAATAAAAATATCTTCAAATATATAAAAGATATCAATAATTTTGGAACAAGTAACTAATTACGTCTTGTTTTTGTTTGGTTCGTCGAAGGATTCCTTTCAGAAAAAACATATTTGGAAAACATATGCAAGTGTTTGTATATTTGTTTTGTGGTTTGATTTTAGTTGAGAATAACAGTATTTTATGATCTTTTCCACAATCAAATCGGTTGGGTTTTAATAAAACTATTATACCATGACATCTAACAAAACATATTTAATAAGTTATGTTTTGAATGTATTTCTTGAGAAACGTCTAGAACCAATAATAATTGTTACTCCCAAACGCAAACGCAAGTATACGTGATCGTACAAGTAATATAGGATTGTAAGACCAGATATCGTACTCACAGGAACTTGTGATTAACTATTTACTAAATTAAACTAAAACAATTAATCTATTCAAGCAATTTTCTAAAGTATGAATATTTAATTAAAACTAATCTAGAGTAGCAAACTATGAAATTAAAGAAAACAAGTTGGAGAATATTATAGACGAATTCAATGAGAGACAATATTCTAGAGGCTAGAGTTACGGGTTAGCTAACAATCTCGTTGAGTTTTCTACCTAAATTGTCTAATTAATTTATCTAGTTTATTGATCGACAGGGTTAGTATTACTCGTAATCTTCTCTCAAAGTACTACTCGCCTATTCAAGCTAACCTAACGCCTATATTCCTATGAAATTAGGATTAACAAGAACGCATTAATAATTCCCGTATAATAACCAAACAAGGCGACTAGGTATATTTCTATCCTAACCGCAAATCTGTTCATGATGCCCAGGTTCAAGATCTTGCTCTACTCAATCTTATATGCAATCTAAAATTTACTCTCTCGAGTTCAATCCTAGATTCGTAGATAGTATTCAATTGGTGATCAAACAATCAAATAATTAAGCGCAAGATTGAATAAATAAACCAATATGATAAGATAATAAGAACAATTCAAGTTTCAAACTACAACGTTCATGTAGCACCCAAAACTCTAGAACTAATAAATTATGAGATTAAAGGAAGAAAATATGAAGAAAAAGGGAGAATCTGTGCTCCCGAGTATTTCGTGCGTGTATTTTCCTCTCAAAGTGGCGTCTCCCCTCCAAAATAGGTTTAGACTTGCTTTTATACAAGTTTTACAGGTCTTGGACCGAAATAACCTTGTTCCGGGCGAAGTAGGAGATATTTTCCGTCACCAGCGCCCAGGGTAGCGTGGGGCGCTATCCTTGGCGCTGGGATTTTTGAGGTTCTAGAAATTGGGCCTCAAGTAGCGCCCCCACGCAACCTGTGGCGCTACAAATGGCATTTTTCCAAATTTTCTCTCTTTTGGCTCTAATCTCGTACCTTTCGCCCCATATTGTATCCAGATGATTCCTACATATTAAAATACCACGAATTAACATAATTTATAGCATTACACACTTGGGTCAATTCACCTACTCGCTTTTGCATGGTCCTTTGTGTGGGCACCCCACACTAAGTTCCATCCACCTACTCGCTTTTGCATACTTCCTGTTAACCTTGACTCCATGCTCCTACTCCTACAAAACACAAAATACAACACTACAAAGATAACACAATAATTAAAAAACTTAAATAAAAATAAAAAGAAAAAATAAAACCGAGTTGCCTCCCAACAAGTGCTTGATTTGACGTCGCGGCACGACGGCATCACTTTCACCACTTTTCCCTCCACCTTGAGGATATGAATTGCGTCTCCAATTTTGCCTCAATTTTTCTGTCAAGTTCTTGGGGGCAATGGTGCGAATACAACGAAATCAAGTAAACAATGTCGCATCTTGCATTTCTTGGCTTTTAAGTAAGGGATCTCATTTTGTCTTTTTGGTGTGGCAAATTTTAGAATGTAATGATCTTGTTCTTCATCTCTACATCTCTCCAAAGGCTCGATCTCCATATCTTCATCTAAATATAATGTAGAAAAAATATTTAGAATGAGGATCAACACGCCCCAACTCCAAAACTGCATTATTTTTAACATCCTCAATACTATATACTCCTTCAACCTCGGCATTATCAACAAGAACATGGTCTAATAATTGGTATTCTCGTTTAACTCCTCAATTTGGCCTACAAGATCTTTTTCATCTCCGCACAACTCATCACTAAATTGTTGGGCATTACATGCATCAACCTTTGCACACAAATCTGCATCCAAGTCGCGAATAGAGCTGCCAAATTGGTCAATTTCTTGTCTAAGATCAGTTCTTCCTTCTATCAGTTGTTCTGCCATATTTGAAAGTTGAGCTTGTTCCTCTAGCCAAGATTGGCTCACTATATCTGCTTCTTCAAAATTATCTTATTGTGGAAACTCGCTCTCTTTATCCACGCCTCGACCTTCATTCCCATGATTGCTGCACTAATTCTTTGTATAGCCTTTTAATTTTCATCTTATTGCTCGGCTACTTACCTCACCATGTCCATAATATGGGCAATACACTCCACATCCTCCACTTCATTGCTCCTATCATACTCATAAATATTATTAGAAATATCATAATACGGGCTCAGAAAAGGGTAAAAAGAATGAGGACAACCATCCCAATGACCACCTTGACAACCACACACATTACAAAAATTTCACTCACAAGATTGAGATTCACAATTTTACCACAAGTGTAGTCCTTCACAATATGGACATGGATCATCAAAATAAGATTAACCAATATTCGACCAATTCTCATTCCAAGATGCCATGTAAAAAAATAAAAAAATAATTCTAACTACACTAAACTAAAATTAAAAACTTGAATAAATAAAAAGTAAAAGTCTAATCTAGCAAAACAGTCAATTTCAAAGTCCCATGCAATGGCGCAATAAACTAGTTGCTCCCAAACGCACACGCAAGTATACGTGGTCGTACAAGTAATATAGGATTGTAAGTCTAGATATCGTACCCACAAGGACTTGTGATTAACTATTTACTAAATTAAACTAAGATAATTAATCTATTCAAGCAATTTTTTAAGTATGGATATTTAATTAAAACTAATCTAGAGTAGCAAAGTATGAAATTAAAGGAAACAAGTTGGCGAATATTAGACACGAATTCAATGAGAGACAATATTCTAGAGCTATGGGTTAGCTAAAGAATCCGTTGAGTTTTCTACCTAAATTGTCTAATTAATTTATCTAGTTTATTGATTGACGGGATTAATATTACTCGTAGCCTTCTCCCAAAGTACTACTCGCCTATTCAAGCTAACATAACGCCTATATTCCTATGGAATTAGGATTAACAAGAACGAATTAATAATTTTCGTATAATAACCAAGCAAGGAGATTAGGTATATTCCTATCCTAACCGCAAATCCATTCACGATGCTCAAGTTCAAGATCTTGCTCTACTCAATCTTATATGCAATCTAAAATTCCCTCTCCCGAGTTCAATCCTAGATTCGTAGATAGTATTCAATTGGTGATTAAGCAATCAAATAATTAAGCGCAAGATTGAATAAATAAACCAATATGATAAAATAATAAGAACAATTCAAGTTTCAAACTACAACGTTCATGTGACACCCAAAAATTTAGAAAAAACTATTAGATTAAAGGAAGAGAAAATGAAGAAAAACTAAGAATCCTTGCTCCTAAGTGTTATGTGCGTGTATTTTCCTCTCAAAGTGGCGTCTTCCCCTCCAAAATAGGTTTAGAATTGCTTTTATACAAGTTTGGTAGGTCTAGGGCTGAAATAACCTTGTCCCTGGTGAAGTAGGAGAGATTTTCCGATACCAGCGCTCGGGGTAGTATGGGGCGCTATCCCTGTCGCTGGAATTTTTGAGGTTCTGGAAACTGATGTGGCGCTACAAATGATCATTTTGTAATTTTTCTCCTTTTTAGCTCTAATCTCGTACCTTTCATCCCATATTGCATCCGGATGATTCCTATAGATTAAAATATCACGAATTAACACAATTTATAACATTACACATTCGAAATTTACGAAACATGAGTAAAATACGAGGCAATATGCATATAAATATACATACTTTAAGCCTAATATCAAGAACAAATAAAAGTTTTGAGAAATGTCCTCAGAAAACTGAAAAATTGTGTTAGTTCTTAAAAATAAACTTACTGTTTAAGTAAGCAATAAAGCAAACTATTTTTGAAACTTCAAGTTTTCAAATTGGCTCACATCTAAACGTAAAGTTATAGACTTAAAACCTTGCGTTTGAGTATATGTCAGCACTAACCAGAAGAATTTAAATGCTTATAAAGAAAAAAAAAATCATACTGAAAAGGTAATATAATTGTTCTTTCTTTCATTTTTTTAACGCTTAATGGAGAAGTAGGTGCGACATCACCAAACAATTGAGATTCAAGCTCGTAACATTCAAATTGTATTAAGAATTACGGACTCAGATTTGGCAATTATAATTACCACTTAGTTTTTCTTCCATAGTAAGCTTTGATTAAGATTGAGAAAAGCTATGAGATTTTATAATCATAAAAAAAGAGTAGTAATAGGCATATTTTCATTGTAGTCTCAACCACAAACAACTCAATATTTGGTGATTGAATAGCGTTATATTTCATGTGATTATAGCTCAATTGGTGATGTGTTCGACCGCTCGCGAATACAATTTTTTTAGTTTATTCACTACTATAAGGATATGCGTACTATAAGGATCATCAAAATTCCAAGAGAAGTTATACACAGAGAAAATATACATATGCTAATAGGGAAATCAAATTATCTTCTTAAGAATACTATTTTTAGAGGTACTCTTTCCTGTTAGGGTAATTAACTAATACAACAACAACAACAATAACGACCCAGTGAAATTCTACTAGTGGGGTCTGGAGAAGGTAGTGTGTACGCAGACTTTACCCCTACCCCGAGGACTAGAGAGACTGTTTCCGAAAGACCCTCGGTTATCATCGCTTGCCTATTGAAATATTGGGAACCACTTAGCCCTACATTTCACCTACCTACCTATCTTTTTATCAAATTCTAGCTACATGACTTTCACGTAAAAATCCTACACGTTTTGCAATAGAGTTATTAAGTGTGAATTTATTTAGTTGTAGGTGAAAATAAATAAAAGAAAATTGAAGAAGCTAATATTGGTTAGATTTGAAAAAGAAAATCCTAGAAAAGGCGAGGAATAACTTAAGTTTTTACTTCATTGAAACAATATTTGAGAGGAAAAAAAACAAGGATTGGTCATTAAGATCGAAGAGATTACTATATGGTTTAGTAGCACAATACTTGCAGAGGTCACAATTTGGAATCAATTATTTTTTGGTTTCCCACCCGGTGTCCGATACCTGCATTGGAGCCCGACTATATCCGCATTCGCGCCGCATAGGGTCCATTCAAAAGGAAACGCTTCCTACCAAAGATTTTTGTATATCCAAGGTTCGAATCCGAGATAAAATTATTAGACTTGATACTAAAAAGTTAAAATGGTATAAGAAATGTGTACTCTTATAAATGCACAATATACACTTTGATAAAAAAGTACATCTAAATTATACACACAGATGATATAAAAAAAATTGCCTATAATTTAACATGCTATAGTAAATTACTTATCATCCTTATCAAGTTAATCAGTTAGTAATACTTATCATAAATATTGTTTGCACAGCTACGAAGTTGAACTAAAAAGAGTAGGAGGAAAAGCCAGAATAAAAGTATAGACATAGTATGTGCTATTTATAGTGGGGACAGGATGACAGGGTCCCACATTTTACACCTCCTACCCCACTGTCCTTTTCCGTCTGCACTTTTTATCAGCTTTTTGATATTTTTATTGTTATCAGAAACTCAACTATTCAACAGCATACAATCCTGAAAGACTTCCCAAAAGAACCAATCCTTACCCTTAAGTCTTAACACACAGAGAGTCAGATATTCCGGGAAAAGGTAGATCTTTCTTGTTCAGAGGTTTTTCTTGTACTGTCTAAAAGCTGCAACAATAAAGGGTTGCTTCTCGTGTACAAACTTAAATCTTTTTTGGTCAGCTTCACAGTTATATCAGGTAAAAGGGTTGCTTGTTCTTCATCTTGGATATGTTTGATCTGTTTGTTGGTCGCTTAGAAGTTGAATATTTTTTCATAATTTCAAGATTCATTTAGAATTTTGCTGTATAGCAGTTGCAAGTCATACAGTAGTTTGGATATGAGTGCTCTTTAAGTAGTTTTCTGGTTCTTCTACAGCTTGACTTATGTTCCTTTGTTTGATGGTATTCCTAAATGATTGGAATTTTTTCCTTGTTGGTTCAATTTCTCCTCCCTTTTCTTACTGAATTTTCTGCTTTTTTTTTTTGGTTGAAAATTTTGAAAGAATTTGTGGTTGTCTTAGCTAATGGTGCGTTTACCCCTAGCTTATATAATATAAGTGGTCCAAGCTCACATCTAGATAAAGGAGGACGGTTGCGGTAGTTAAGGCCAGGCAAAAGGTAATTAACATTTAGCTATGATGAGTCCTTTGGATACTCAACCTGAATAGAGAAAGTAGGAAAAAGATTCATAAAGTTGACCTCAAGTAGTTTGGAATTGAGAGAGATTGAGTGATAGATTTGTGATTTGTCTGGAAAGGAAAAAGATGTTGCTTCTTGATGTAGATAATGATGCTTAGAAATAAATCACCTACATCTATGTGAAAATTCCCCACTTTTGGTTTGGATTCTTGGTTCTAATTTGGCTTTAGCACCTTTCACCTTTTATGATTGAAGTAGCATCATTCATACCTTGCGTTCTCTGATTTCTTTAACAGCCAGTTGTTCTATTTCATGAATTTTGTTTTACCGATATCTCAGTTTCAATACTTGATGTTTCTTGAGAAGGTGAATTTTCAAACATCTCAGATATGAAAGTTAGGCTTGTTTTCTATCTTAAATCATCTCTTATTCGTTTGGCTTTAAAAAATGCAGATTCTATTCCCTTATACGGCAGAAGGACCAGATCACTTGAGCAATCTGTATGTGCTCAACTAGGAAGCAACTTGTATTGCTTAAAGTTTTGTTGGAGGCATAAAGATTTATAGACTGGTTTTTATCTAAGATTATTGAGGAAGAGTGATGGGTCATATATGTGAATTCTGTGGGGAGCAGCGGTCAATTGTATATTGCCGGTCTGATGCAGCTTGCTTATGTTTGTCGTGTGATCGCAATGTGCATTCTGCCAATGCCCTTTCACAGCGACATTCTAGGACACTCTTATGCGAAAGATGTAATTCACAACCAGCTGTTGTTAGACGTGTCGAGGAGAAGATATCTCTTTGCAAGAACTGTGATTCGATTGGTCATGCTGCGGGTTCCATGCATAAGAGGCAAGCACTTAGTTGTTATACGGGATGTCCTTCCGCTGCAGAACTTTCTACTATCTGGTCATTTCTCTTAGATGGTGATTCGACTTGTCAGAAAGGAATGGGCGCAATGAGTATCACCGACAACCAACCTCGGGATAACGAAGATCCTCAAGGAAAGTACAACTCTCAAGATATGTCTGCTGCAGTTGAAATGAGTGAGTTGCATACTTCATCAGAGAAATCAACCACTCTCATTGAATCCTCTTTGCCTGCTCTTGACAACAAGCAAAACAAGGCGGAGCTATATGCTGGGTCCAAGAATTACTCTTCATCAAAGGTAATCTAGGTTTTCAAATATATCTCATGGTTAGAAGTGAAGAAATCTTGCTGATATGTTGCGAAAATGATAAGTCAATTTTAGCATCCTGGGACAGAGCTACATGGTCAGAATGGGATTCAATTGAATCCCGACGAAAATTAAACCGTATAAATAGGGTATAAATAACTTCTTGTGTATATATTTAAATTGTTGAATTCTATTTAACATAAGGGAATCTTCTAGTGTAGTCTCAAAGGCATCTGAAAAATTGCTTTAGGTTGTAAGTAGTATCTTTTTTTGCTGGAATTCCCTTGTTAGAATTCCCGAATCTGCCATTTTTAGTATCCCGGACTTGTATTAGATAGCAATGACAACTGATAAGTTAGTCAACCACGTGCTTGGCTCATGAAGCTGAGGTTTCTTGCACCTTGTTGTTCCTCAGGAATGTTGCAACAAGTTTGAGTTTGATTTGCCAATGCCGAGTTCTTTCTTTAACACTACCTGAGACTAGTGAACTTCTAAGAGGTCGAATCCGTAGAGGAAGATGAGCTCTAATTCATGATGTTTTCTTCTTCCTTTGGCAAGTTTCATGTTCTCCATCAAGCATTTGGTTGCACTGCATCATTTTAGTATGTTAAAGTTGACAATGGTTATCCACAATATTTGTTGACCTTAGTGCTTCCAAATCGTTTGACCCAACACTTCTAGGAAGTTGCTTATGCTGTTATTGTTGTTGAAACACAGGGTTGCTATTCTGGAATGAAAGGCTCAACGATATATGAGGATGATCCTTTCGCTCAAGATTTCAATATGGATGAAGTGGACCTGAGCTTTGAAAATTATGAAGAGCTATTCAGTGGCTCTCTCGATAATCCAAATCAGTTTTTTGAGAATGAAGACATCAATGGCTTATTTGGGACGAAAGATATGTCAGTTTCTGGTTCCAGCTGCCAGGATGCCGATGCTATCGAGGTGGTTCGTACTATTAACTTGCATTGTGTATACATTGTCTATCCTGCATAAACTTCAATATTGATATATACTTTTAACAATTTTAGGATTTGATGCACAAGGTTTGCTATCATTACTAGGTGGATCAAGAACTATAAATTATGTCTACTATATTTACCCAAAAAAAAATGTGTCTACTATAGTTTGAGTTATAGAGTAGTGAGTGTATCATTTTACCTACAGTTCTTTTCTGATATTTGTGTGATGCATGCCCCCTTCGTCCCCTTTGGTCCTAATTTATGAATTGTCATCACTTTTTTTCAAGTTGCTTCATTTAGGTGTTCCCTTCCTTGATGTCTCAAACATTCTTATATGCTCATAAATGGGGCAACAGTCAGGACATCAGAACTTTTGCTCTAGATGATCGACTCCGTATATGGAGCACTTCAGAATGTTTTTTTAGCTTCTCTGATATGTTGATTAAGGTCTTGTTACCTTCTATTGGAGGATATATTTGATTCTTATGGATAGTGATTTCCAGCTGATACTTCACATAAGGTTTCTAATATAGATAGAACTTTTAAGAGTCAGTTTTGATTTCTAACAATTTGAAGGGAGAAAGGCAGAAGACAACCGTAACACATCTAAGTGAAACAGAAAATGTGCTTGTGCTAGCTGAGTCACTAAATCTTAGCTGGCAAAAGTATGAGCTATAAGCAAGAAAACAGAGATCAGATATGGATAGATTCTCTTTGATTATTTTGGCTATTTGAACAGTCTCTGATTAGATGGTAATTTCCACTTAAACAAATCAATCCCCTTTTGACCCACTCTTCTGACGAAGGATATATGGCAAGAAGGATTCTTTCAAGGTTGCAACCTTTATTGGAGTGTTCTTATCTATATGAAGAGGACTTCTATCTCGGAAATTTTATTCTTTTTTGATATTAGAGAGCAGCAAGAAATAGCAAGAATGCTACAAGAGAAAATAATGCTTTGCATTATGGAAGCTTTCTACAACAACAATAACAACGACTCAATCTCAAACAAGTTGGATCGGCTATGAGAATGACCATGTTTCTCCATTTAAATTCATTGCAGGCCAAACATTAAAATAAAAATAGAAAAGGAAATTCATGATTTATTTGTGACCTGGGACTGATACAGAATAAAATAATGATCCATTCTAGAAACTAGATTATTTTGCATTGTGAAGGATTTTCTTTTCCTCATAAATCCTTTTTTGATTGATAAATCCAGTTGCTGATTTCAGGCATTTAGTGTAATATTCTGGACAGGTCACTTTCACATAGTACTAGTTTGTTAAACCTTTGCATTTAACTTGGATCACTACTTGGGAATTTTTTAGTCTTCTGCAGTTTGTTCTTTTAGGTCTTGGATCATGTCTCTGCTTTTCTTGCTAAAACTTTGACCAAAATGTCAAATTTTGTGTGCGGATGCATTTTGTGAATTTATACTGTTTATAGGTTAGTGTCTTGGCTATTAACAAAGGAAATGCAATGTGTTTATTGTTAGAATTACCATTAGAGCTCTGGATCCGCTCTCCTAGTTGAAAATTTGTCATGGACAAGAGCTGATAGAACATTCAATTTGGATAGTTGATTTGAGAGTATTATACACCCTGTACTGAATTTAGCTCTCCCTAATTCATATTCTTTTCTAGGGATGAAAGTGATCCTTAAGATATTTTCTCCGAAATTCTTTTTCTTTTACAAGTTCCCAAGTATCAGGAGTTGATACCGATGAAAACTTTGGGCCAAGGCAAGATTGTTTTAGTTCTGCCCGTATCATTTATCTCTTCCTGTTTTGTGAGTGTATTATGTTTTTACATTCCATTTCATGTGATCTGATGTGTCAACCTCTTCGTCTGTGATTATTCTTGATATTTTTCATGATCTCAACGAATAATTTACCAGGGGTCGTCGATTCGAAGGGTAATGACAATGCAACCAGCATGTAGCAATGCCGAGTCCGCAGACTCCCTGGTGAGCTGCAAAACAGAACCTTCCATTTGCTTTGCGAGGCAAGCATCCATCCTCTCATTTTCAAACCTTGGGGGAGAGAGCAATGCCGGGGATTACCAAGAATGTGGAGCCTCCACAATGCTTCTTATGGGAGAACCACCATGGTACCATCCATTTCCTGAAACTTCATTGCCGTCAACTAGCAGAAGCAATGCTGTATTGCGCTACAAGGAAAAGAAGAAGATACGCAAGTAAGTTCTCTTGTACTAACCACCGAAACTTCACCAGTGGTTAATATTTTTAGTTCCATGCAGAAAAAATGGTGCTGTTCTGAATAAGAGTGTTTGGATTCCTTAGAATTTATCATGCAAGGTTATTGCATGGATTGTGCAAGCTCTGTTTTCACGGCCGGCACCAATACTTCTCTTAATTTTGGCATCTTATTTGTCATCTAGTTTGCTTTATTCAGAAATCATATTCTCCCACATACACTCATAAGTCAAGAAATTTTGTCCACATTTATTTTCTCTAATTTTTGGCTTTTTGGTTATTTTCTTAGTACAACTCTTTCAACTGTCGTTTCTAATGTGCAGATTTGACAAGCATGTGAGATATGCTTCCCGCAAGGCAAGGGCTGATGTCAGAAGGCGTGTGAAGGGACGGTTTGTCAAGGCTGGTGATGCTTATGATTATGACCCACTTAACGAGACCAGAAGCTTTTGATTGCACTACTTATTACCCAACTCATAAGGAAACTAAAGGATCCATATTAAATTGGGCAAAACCGGTTGAGTTATTGTGCGAAGGGATGAAAGGAGCCTTATTTCCTTGTTTCGGTGACATTGTATGGTTGTCTGGGGAGAGGATTTCAACGTTTCCTATCAAGGAAGCTGGAGTTGGAAAGCAGAATACTCTGCTGCTTCACCAATTTATCAGCCGGAGAAAGATGAACGTGCTAACCTTTTGTTAACTAAGTGCGCTGCAGAGGACCATTTCTAGAGCACACGATCAGCTTCATTCCAGAAAGGGGTCAAGATTGTTGCTGTCTCGACTGTAATTATTTTGTTCATCGACTACACCACGTTTCCTCTAGCTTGCTTATATTCTTACCACTCTAACTAGATGAACTTTACACATTCTGAGTCCCACAATAATTCAACCATCTCCTTTCATATCTGAAGGACTGAGAGGTCCTTGGCTATTATGTTTTGCTGTCATGTATAATATGTGTAGAAGGGCTAGAATGAATGGCAAGATGACATATGAAACTTGCTTTTGTTAATTTTTTTCCTAAATTGTTGTAGATAATATGTATAGCATAGTGTTTACCCTAAAAATCGGATAACAATTGAATTTATATGCGGTTTTAAGGATATGTAATATAACTTGATATAAATTAAGGAAACAGATTAAAATTGAAATTGACGATAAAAGAATTAATGTAAACCACACGAATCGAGCAACCTTATGCCAAAATGATTATCAAATCGAACACCCTAGATAACAAGATGATAAAAGCTAGAAAATGATAGTATATTGCTTTATGTTGTGTAATGTGTCTTTACAAAATGATCATACCCCCTTTATATAGCAGGGGAGTCCTACTCTTGATACAATTCTATACAAGGTATGAAATCTCATGATTTGCTATTCAATCGGCCTATCCTTGATACGTGCCATAATTTTCGCCGTGATCTACAACCGATTGCGGATATTTCGTCCTTCTATTATTCGGCTTGATAAATTTCCCTCGATTTCGTCTGATCTCGATTTTGTTCGATGACATGGTCTCGAGTTTAATGATATAGCTTCGCACCTCGGTTTGATATAATTCGTGGTTGAACTTTAACCTACCATTTTTCAATCTCGATTAGTCGCACAAGAGGCGAACCAGGTTTTGACCGTATATAGACAGTCCCCTCATTTCTCGGAGAGAAGATGACGAGAAACGATATGAACTTCCAAATCCCCTCTCGATGGACCATGACGTAAGCGACAAACGGATATCGAAACGTCCCGTCGGCCCAGTTACCAAGGCATTAAACGCCTGTCAGTTGCTGGTTGGCCACTACGGATTCTGAACCGTCATCAGCAAGCTATAAATACCCTAACTTTCATTTATTCAAACTTTACATTCAAAGCTCCTCCTATTCTTATTCTTCAAAAATCCCTTTACTCTCCAACTCTCGCACCTAGATTTCTTGAGTTTTTAGCAAACATACCTTCCTAGTTTCTTTTTCTTCTGTTCTACAATGGCGAAAACTTCTAAGACTGCCCCGCAAAAGGAGACCGCCTCTTTATCACGGCCCGCCGGCGATGGGGCTGCGGCGAAACCATACCCTGCAGGAACTCGACAAAGGCTTGAACAAATCGGGCAGCTCCAGGCGCAGATAGACATGATACAAACTGAGGTCGAGGAGTTTAAGGAAAATATGGACCTCATAACCTCGCAAAAGGAAGCTGTCCAAGCACAACTAGCGTCAGCCGAGGCTCAGCTTCGGGCTGCAAAAGAGAGGACCTCGATGCAGGCCAAGAGGATCGAGGAGCTCCAATCTGAGCTTAACTCGGCTGTTTCTGGCCAAGAGAGCCTGGACACGGAGCTCGAGGCGGCCAAATCAGAGGTGGCCGTGGCTATTAGCAAGGCCGATGCTAAAGTGGCCCAATTCAAGGTTGACGTCAAAGCTATTCGGTCACAGGCCAAGAGCATGGTGGATCATGTAAGATGGGAAGCTCGAAGGGAAGCCCTCGAGGGATTCCATGCTTAGGGCTTTGACATACTGGCGGAAATCGAGAATGCCAAGGTAGAAGAAGCCAGGGCTCGGAAGCTGGCTTTTCCCGAGGAAGACTTTGAGAGCTTAACCGAATCTGAAGGTAGGGAAGACCCCGAAGATGAAGATGTTACCCTCGATGAGGACCAGTCCGCTTAGGCCACTTAGGCCTTTAGATGTTTTTATTTTTTGCATCTTTTTGAGGTCGCTTTGGCCATTGTACATTTCTATATCGGGTCATTCTGGCCTTTGTAAGAAAGATTATATATACAAGGCTTTTCTTTCCCGTTTGGCTTTCAAATTTTTTCCTTTACTTTATTACTTGTATTCATAAGGGCCGAAACGCCTTAACATAAAGTAATTTAGGATGTGTTTGAAAGTTCAAACAAACCTCGCCTTTGCCCTACTTTGTTTTAAGGCATCTTGGGGCTCGGTGTTACCAGAACCTTTTCCCTAAGTAGGTAGCCAAGATTGTAGTTTACCGAGGGTAGCCTTTAGAACCGGTTATAAAATATTTTCTTTTTCGAAGGCCTAGTTTTTGTTACGGGCTTCGGTCGTCTCCGAGCCGTGTTAATTTGGCCGTAGACTTTTAGTTCGGGAGCAGCCCATTGGACTTGTTTTTCCAAACTATCCGGGCTTGCCCAAGATAACAGTCCATGAGTGGGGTGGCCGTGACCTTTAAAAACCGGAGAGTTGCCTAGTAGGTCTTATGCCCCCAAAGCCTAGTGACTTGGGCCTGTTCGAGTTTTTCGAACGGCGGTCCCCGAGTGAGGGAGTGGTCATTCGTATTCCGATTATAGACTGCCCATGGGCTCGTTATTTTCAGGAGATAGGAAGTACGAAATTCTTTAAGGGATGTAAAGAGGAAATTTTTTAAAACATAAGATGATTACAAGGAAAGTACTTCTCTTTATTCTTGTGCAAAGCAGTCATAGATGCGTACATGTTTTATGTTAGGGTTCAAGTAATCAATGTGGGAACGGTTTGTTTGACCGTTTGGCCCTTACAATAAATCTTTCCTGTCGAGACCCTTCCTTTACTAAGTAATTTCCTCGCTAAAGTTGATATCCGAAGGTAATGCATATCCGAGGGTAATACCCCATAATATTCGAGGTTGATTATAGAGGGACCTCGAATATTATTGAATTGACCTTCGATACCGATTCTTAGTTAGCACGATCCATTGTTACCTCGTTAAAAACCTTGCCGAAAAACCCATTTGGGACAAAATCGGTCTAAGAAAAAAGAGTGCAATGCATGCTTTCATACCTAAAAACTTTGTGCCGCTTCTTGTTGATCACCTGCAAGTGTTAGTCCGAAATAAAAAGGAAATGAAATGGGGTCGTACCTTAGCAGTAACATCATTTTAGGTGGGATATATTCCAATTACTCGGTAGTTGTTCTCCGTTCATCATTCCAAGCTTATAGGATCCTTTCCGGGTGACCTCGAGAATCTGGTATGGTCCTTCCCAGTTCGGACCCAATTTCTCTTCGTTCGGGTTCCGGGTGTTTAGGGTGACTTTCCTTAGTACTAAGTCCCCGACATTAAAGTATCGAAGGTTGGCCCTTTGATTGTAATAGCTCTCGATCCGTTATTTTTGGGCAGCCAATCGAACAAGGGCGGCCTCACACCTTTCATCCAATAGTTTCAAGCTCGTATTCATGGCCTCGTCATTTGACTCCTTTGTTGCATATCAGTATCTGATACTTGTTTCCCCAACTTCGACCGGTATTAAGGCTTCGGCGCCATAAACCAATGAAAATGGAGTAGCCCCGGTACTGGATTTCGGAGTCGTGCGGTATGCCCAAAGGACTTCGGGTAGGATCTCCTTCCATTTACTTTTGGCATCGGTTAACCTCTTCTTAAGGTTTTGGATTATGGTGTTGTTGGTCGATTCGGCTTGCCCGTTCCCGCTAGGGTGATACGGTGTCGATAAGATTCTTTTGATCTTATGATCTTCGAGAAACTTGGTCACTTTGTTGCCGATAAACTGTTTCCCGTTGTCACACACAATTTCGGATGGCATCCCGAACCGACATATTATGTGGTCCCAAATAAAGTCGATGACTTCCTTCCCCCTAACCTTCTCATATGCATGTGCTTTAACCCATCTAGAAAAATAGTCAGTCATAAATAAGACAAATTGAGCCTTACATGGTGCCCATGGAAGAGGGCCAACGATGTCCACTCCCCACTTCATGAATGGACACGGTGATAAGACCGAATGCAGCAGTTCCCCGGGCTGGTGAATCATTGGAGCATATCTTTGGCATTTGTCACATTTTCGAACAAACTCCTTCACATCCTTTTCCATGTCGATCCAGTAATATCCAGCTCTGATTACCTTTTGAACCAATGATTCAGCGCCTGAATGATTTCCGCAAGTGCCCTTGTGAACTTCCCTCAGAACATACTCGGCATCTCCTAGTCCCAGACATATTTCTAGTGGGCCATCAAACATTCTTCTGAACAAGGTTTCGTTTTCGGACAAGGTGAATCGGGCTGCCTTTGTGCGCAGGGCCCTCGATTCTTTTGGATATGAGGGAAGTTTCCCGGTCTTCAAATATTCTAAGTATTTATTTCTCCAATCCCAGGTTAAACTTGTGGAATTTATCTCGGCGTGACCTTCTTTGACTACCGACCTCGTGAGTTGCACAACGGTACCTGAGTTGAGCTCGTCGTCCTTGACCGACAACCCTAAGTTTGCGAGGGCATCAACCTCGCTATTTTGATCTCGAGGCACGTGCTGCAAAGTCCATTATTTAAACCGATGTAATGTCACTTGTAACTTATCTATGTACATTTGCATTCGTTCTTCTCTGACTTCGAACGTTCCGTTAACCTGATTCACCACAAGGAGGGAGTCGCACTTAGCTTCGATCACCTCCGCCCCAAAGCTTTTGGCTAGCTCGAGACCTGTAATCATGGCCTCATATCCGGCCTCATTATTAGTCAGCTTCACAGTTCTAGTGGATTGTCTAACCACGTTGCCCGTTGGTGGCTTCAGTACGATGCCAAGTCCGACCCCCTTTGCGTTCGATGCACCATCCGTAAAAAGGGTCCAGATTCCCAAGGACGTTCCCGAGTTTACCAACAACTCTCTTTAGACCTCAGGTATTAGGTCCGGCATGAAGTCGTCCACGAAATCTGCCAAGATTTGAGACTTAATGGTTGTTCGGGGTCGATATTCAATATCGTACCCACTGATTTCCACGACCCATTTGGCCAATCGTCCTGATAGTTTGGGTTTATGCATTATATTTCGCAATGGGTAAGTTGTCACAACACACATAGGGTGGCATTGAAAGTACGATTTCAGTTTCCTAGAGGTGCTTAACAAAGCGAGCGCCAATTTTTCTAGGTGAAGATATCTTGTTTCGGCCTCACCCAAGGTTCGGCTAACATAATAAATCGGAAATTGCATAACTTGTTCTTCCCGAACTAGGACTCTGTTTACCACTATCTCCGATACTGCCAAATATAAGTACAGTTGTTCGTCTGCCCTCGGCGTGTAAAGCAGTGGCGGGCTCGACAAGTATTGCTTAAGTTCTTCCAAGGCCCGTTGGCATTCCGGAGTCCATATGAAGTTATTCTTCTTCCTCATCAATTAGAAAACTCGATGACTCTTATCGGAGGACCTCGAGATGAATCGCTCCAGGGCGGCTATGTGCCCGGTTAGCCTCTACACGACCTTCACGTTGTCCACTACTGTGATATCCTCGATAGCTTTGATCTTGTCGGGGTTGATCTCGATTCCTCGGTTGGATACCATGAATCCGAGAAATTTACCTGACCCAACTCCCTACGCGCATTTTTCTGGATTTAATTTCATGTTGTACTTCCTCAATATACTGAAGGTTTCCTGCAAATGCTTCAAATGGTCCTCTGCTCGTAGGGACTTAACTAACATGTCATCAATATAAACTTTCATAGATTTCTCTATTTGTTCTTCGAACATCCGGTTTACTAGGCGTTGGTAAGTGGCACCATCATTTTTTAATCCGAATGGCGTTACGTTATAGAAGTATGTGCCATACTTAGTGATGAAGGGGGTCTTTTCCGGATCATCCAGGTTCATTCGTATTTGGTTGTACCCGGAATAGGCATCGAGAAAACTGAGGATCTCGTGGCCGGCCGTGGCATCGATCATGCGATCGATGTTAGGCAAAGGAAAAAGAGTCCTTGGGGCATGCCTTATTTAAATCTTTGTAATCCACACACATTCTTAGTTTGCTCCCTTTATTAGGGACTACTACTATGTTTGCTAGCCATTTGGAGTATTTGACTTCCCGTATGGATCCTATTTTAAGGAGTTTAGTTACCTCGTCTTTGATGAAGGCATGCTTGATCTTGGACTGGGGTCTCCTTTTCTGCTTCACCGGATGGAATTTCGGGTCCAAGCTCAGTTTATGAGTGGTGATATCTGGTGGGATTTCTGTCATGTCGAGATGGGACCAAGCAAAACAATCCATGTTAGCTATAAGAAATTAAATGAGTTTTTTCCTGAGCTCGGGAGTTAACCTTGTGCCCAGGTATACCTTTCGATTGGGCAGATGTTCGATTAGTATGACCTGCTCCAGCTCTTTGACTGTTGATTTGGTAGCGTCGAAATCATCAGGGACGATGAAGGATCGAGGTACCCCATAATCATCGTCTTCATCAGTCCCCTGCTTATCTAGTTGGGTCAAGGCCGACATCTGTGATTGCTATTTGGCTTCCTGTTTTGCCTTCGAATATGACTCCTTTGTCGATGAGAGTGTCGATAATGTAATTACCTCATCGATGGCAAACATTTCCTTCACGGCGGGTTGCTCCCCGTAGATTGTTTTAATCCCTTATGGTGTTGGGAATTTTAGCACTTGGTGAAGGGTCGAGGGCACAACCCTCATGTTGTGGATCCACGGTCTCTCGAACAGGGCATTATATCTCATGTCCCCTTCGATCACATAAAACTTGGTATCCTGGATGGTCCTGGCTACGTTCACTAGTAATGTTATTTCTCCCTTAGTAGTTTCACAAGCCATGTTGAATCCGTTTAGCACTCGAGCCACGGGCACGATTTCGTCCTGTAGGCCAAATTGTTCTACGACCCTTAATCGAATGATGTTGGCCGAACTACCTGGATCAATTAACACACGCTTAACTCGAGTTTTATTCATCAGTACGGATATTACCAGTGCATCATTATGAGGCTGTATGATTCCTTCTGCATCCTCGTTGTTGAAAGATAAGTTTCCTTCTAGTATGTAGTCCTGAGTTCGTTTCTCCCTCGTGATTGACACCTTGGTGCGTTTTAACATCGGACTTTGGGGAACATCGACCCCTCCGATAATCATATGAATGATGTGTTGAGCTTTTTCTTGCTTGTTTTGTTTATTGGAATCCCTGTTTCTGAAATGATTCTTGGCTCGATCACTCAGAAACTCCCGAAGGTGCCCGTAATTGAATAACCTGGCTACTTCTTCTCTCAACTGTCGACAATCTTCCGTTCTGTGGCCATGGGTGTCATGATATTTGCATATTTGGTTGGGATTTGTTTGGGCTGGTTCGGTTTGTAAAGGTCGAGGACATTTGGTATCTTTGATGCGTCCGATAGCCGATACGATGCCGGTTGCATCAACATTAAAGTTATATTCTGTTAATCGTAGTGCCTCTTTAGGCCTGATAGGCCTATCGAAGCCGTTCTTACTCATAAGCCCTCGAGATCTCTAGCCTCGATCACTCCTCCTTTCATTTCGTACAGGATTTTGCCCAGATCTGCTGCTCCTACGATCTCCATTATACGGCTGATACTGAGACTTGTTCAACCTCAGTTCTCGGTCAATGTCCCTCTTGATTCTATTAACGAGCCTGATAGGGTAAACGGACCCGAAAGAAGTTCCAAGCTGGTCGTCTTCAACCCTGATCTTTGATTGATATCGATTGTGCACATTGGCCCAAGTAAAAACTGGGTATTCTATCAAATTCTGCTTCAACTGTTGCGAAGCCACTAAACTTCAAACATTGAGTCCTTGGGAGAAAGCTTGAACAGCCCAATCATCGGCAACCGGTGGCAGATCCATTCGTTCCATTTGAAATCTGAGCATTTCGTTGTCCTTCTGCCTTACCTTGAAAAGGTCAGACTTCCTGGTTTCGACCTTGATGGCCCCACCGTGTGCATTTACAAAAGAATCTTCAAGCATAGCAAATGAATCAATAGAGTTAGGTAGTAAATTGTGGTACCATATCATAACTCCCTTTGACAGGGTTTCCCCAAATTTCTTTAGCAAGACAGACTCGATCTCGTCATTCTCTAGATCTTTCCCTTTGATAGCACATGTGTAAGAGGTGACATGCTCGTTTGGGTCGGTCGTTCCATTGTATTTAGGAATCTCGGGCATGCGTAACCTTTTGGGAATCGGTTTGGGAGCCGCACTCGGGGGGAAGGGTTTTTGCACGAACTTTTTGGAATCTAGACCCTTCAATATTGGTGGTTCCCCTAGGATTTGATCAACCATGGAGTTATAAGTTTTCACCTTCTTGTCGTTTTCCTCGATCTTGTTTTCCCCCAACTCAACTCGTTTTGTCAGTTCTTCGAGCATCTTCATGATTACAGGATCGACCCCCGATTACTTCTCGCTCAATTTCCTTGAAACAGATTCCACCCTATAGATAACTTCCTGGGATGGCTCGGGCTCGATCCTGCTCGGTGGGTGATTCTGGTTTTGGAGCTGGGCTATTGCTGCTTGTTGAGTCTGCAACATTTCGAAGATCATCCGCAGGCTAATCCCGCTCTCTTCGCCGCCACATGTGCTTTGAGCGGCTGATCGAATGTATCTACGGATGCTGCTCTCGAGATCGATGACCGAATTTGCATTGATGGCTACATGCGAGCTGACGTCAATTGGATCTACAGCCGGAACTCCATCGAGGCCAACTGGAGGTACATCGTTCCCTGGTGCTATGTTATCATTTTTTTTCGTGGTGACCGAAATCATTGTCCACGTGTAGGGGTGTTGACTGAGAATTCGATATTTTGGTCCTGTAATCAAAGATACTTCAAAGAACAAGTGTAAAATAGTGTGTGTTATGAAAGTTTGTACCAGGTAATCACTATTATCCTTATCCTTATGGTGGGGGCCAAATTGTTTACCCTAAAAATCGGATAACAATTGAATTTATACGCGGTTTTAAGGATACATGATATAACTTGATACAAATTAAGGAAACGGATTAAAATTGAAATTGACGATAAAAGAATTAATGCAAACCACATGAATTGAGCAACCTTATGCCAAACTGTTTATCAAATCGAACACCCTTGATCCGAGAGATATCTCAACTGATGTATGAACAGAATAACAAGATGATAAAAGCTAGAAAATGACCGTATATTGCTTTATGTTATGTAATGTGTCTTTACAAATGATCAGACCCCCTTTATATAGTAGGGGAGTCCTATTCTTGATACAATTCTATACAAGGTAAGAAATCTCATGATTTGTTAATCAATCGGCCTATCCTTGATACGTGCTGAGATTTTCACCGTGATCTACAACCGATCGCGGATATTTCATCCTTCTGTTATTCAGCTTGGTAAATTTTCCTCGATCTCGTCTGATCTCTATTTTGTTCGATTACATGGTCTCGAGTTTAACGATATAGCTTCGCACCTCGGTTTGATATAATTCGAGGTTGAACTTTAACCTACCATTTTTCAGTCTCGATTAATCGTACAAGAGGCGAACTCGATTTTGACCGTATACACATAGTGAGTCAGTGCTTTGAGAGATCAAACTATCATACTGCTATAATCTTCTCATACGTTGGGATTATAATTTCTGGTTGTCATCTGAGCATTATATTTGAACGGCTCTTACTATTTTATTATCTCTAGAAATCTAGTACTTCATAATCTTATTTTTTTTTAAATATTTTTGTGTGTGTGGGGCGGGGGGGGTCGTAGGGGGAGGGTACTATTTGGCTATAATTTATCCGTTCAGAAGCATACCCTAGTTATTAGTAGTGATGCCATTATCCAGCATAGTATATCGTTGCAATATTTGGAACAAAGAGATAAAAAATAATATTCTACTAAAAGGGATATGTTTCTTTATTACTTAGTGGGATGAGCTAAGATTCACATGTAGAGAAAAATGCTTTGAAACAAAGCCATAAAACACATCTACTAATTCATATCTGCCATTGGAAGAGAAAAGAATCTAATAAAGAGTAGTGAAAGATTAAGAAAAGGAAAAGCTTTATCTATTTGATTCCTAGAAAGTGTAGGGAAATTACTGACCGGGTATTATCACTTTTAGTCCGCGCCAAAAATTATTTACATCTGGTAGCTGAACAAGTATATAAAACTTGTATAATTTTTGTATATAACATACATAATATATTTATATACAAAAAATATATAAATATTGTACATTTTTTCGATTATTATTTTTACGGCGGCTATACAGTATCAAAAATTAAGTCATATATATAATCTACAGTTATAGAGACAATTAAGAAGCAATTTTCTTGTTGGCACTTTGGCAAGAGGATGGTGTAGGGTCCCGACAGACATATCATAGTAAAAAACATTATGTATATAATCCTTTCAAGAGCAAACTCTAAGGATAGATTTGCATGTGAGTGGAACAAGCGAAGGTGTCCCCATGGCTTAAATGCCTAGGATAGCTGGTGATTAATTGGACGTTTATGAACTCAAGTGGGAGCAATTATAATGTCACGATCTAAAATTTCATCAAGATCGTGATGACACATAACCCGACCCGTTAAACAAATCACACACAAAAATAATCACAAACGAACAATATAATGGGTGTTTAACTCTCATAATATGGATGATAAGTTATTTGCCTTTTTATATTTTGATAATCTAATAAACTTTATGATAAGAACCAGATTGGGAACCTGTTACACATCCTCAAGGTGCCAAAGTACAACAAATCTCAAGTCGGGCACAAGTTCCAACAGCTAGAGTCAAAGAAATGACAGAGGGAACAGATGAATATCAGTTCCCTTACTGACTGTACTATTCAACTTCTCACAGTTGTAAAGTCGTTGCAATTGTTCCTCAGCACACACGCAATAACGCAAACAGTGCAACGGTCACTTTATTGGGAACGTCTTGTACCGGATATTTGCTTGCATCATCCAAGCGACATCAGTTGGATATTATTAACATGAAGCAAAGGAAAAACATACACTTGCCCATCCGAAAAATCGATCAAGTTTCCTCTCAAGTGTGTTTCCATCTTGCAAGTAACTTCCAGGCTTCAAGAACAAAGAACAACGGAACGAAGGACCTGTTTCCAGCTCTGTGTTATCAATATGTTCTTAGTTGTACTTGTGTTAGAATGGACTACTTGTAATTCCTACTTAGCTTAGCTAGAAGCATTGTGTATGAAACCATTTGTAAAACCATAAACCTTGTGTTTGTGTCTTGCTTAGAGTTAGTCGAGTTGTGAGCTTTGTAATAGAGTTATTACAAAGAGGCTTGTAATAGAGTTATTACAAGTGAGTGAGAGATTAAGAGTTTAATTCCTAGGTTACAATAGGTTTTAATCTAAAGTTTCTCGGTTAGTGAAGTTGAAATCCTACGAGTGTAGGTCGTGGTTTTTAATCCCGTGAGCTGAGAGTTTTTCACGTAAAATTCTGTTGTGTCATTTACTTATCTCTTATTGTGTGTGTTCTGTGGGAACCGATAGAGAACTAGGTTCTCTATACAGTTTGGTGGACCCTAAGTATCTATCAATTGGTATTAGAGAAGGTTCTTTATATCAGGATAACACCTAGAAAGGATCCAAATGGCTGCTCCACCAAACTTTGAAGAAGGTCAATTAACCTACAGACCACCAAGATTCAATGGACAGTACTACGGATGGTGGAAGACAAGGATGCATGACTTTATCATGGCTGAAGATTCAGAACTCTAGGATGTTATCTGTGATGGACCCTTCGTCCCCATGAAATCTGTTGGCGAGCCAGCAGTGACAGTTCCAAAGACAAGGAAGGAGTACAACGATGCTGACCGAAAATCCGTAGAGAAGAACTTCCGAGCAAACAAGATTCTCGTCTGTGGTATTGGACCAGACGAGTACAACAGAATCTCTGCCTGTCAATCTGCCAAAGAGATCTGGGAAGCTCTCCAAACAGCACATAAAGGAACAACTCAAGTCAAGCAGTCAAAGATCGACATGCTCACCACTTAGTATGAACTCTTTAGGATAAAGAATGATGAGTCCATTCAGGACATGCACACTCGATTCACCTCTATCATCAATGAGTTCCACTCTCTAGGAGAGATAATTCCAAGGAACAAACATTTGAGGAAAATACTCGGTGTATTACGTATTTCTTGGGAAAGCAAAGTAAATGCTATCACAGAGGCAAAGGATCTGCAAAAGTTGACCATTGATGAACTCATTGGAAATCTGAAGACTTATGAAATGAAGAAGAAGAAGGACCATGAAAGAAGAGAGTCCAAAATGGAGAAGAATCTGGTCCTCAAGGCAGACAATAATGACTCAAGTGGTGAGGATGCTGACATTGCCTACCTGACTAAGTGATTTCAAAAAATGGTTCGCAGGAATGGAGGCATTCCAAAAAGGGGCAGCTCCAACAATCCAAGAGGTTATGACTTGTGTCATAAATGTGGTAATCCAGGACACTTAATCAAAGACTGTCCTCTCCTCAAGCAAAACCAGTACAAGCACAACACAAACAAAGCAATCAAGAGGAACCCGGTTCATGACAAAGGATTCAAGAGAAAAGATATCTCTGACAATGTTGTGAAACAAGCTCTTGCTGCATCGGTAGATTCTTCCAGCAAATCTGGAGAAGATGATGAACAAGGTGACACCTCCATGATGGCAGTTGAAAGTGAAGCAGCTGAATATGACTCTATCTTTGCCCTGATGGCAAAATCTGATGATGATGATGAGGTAAACTTTCTAGACGTTCAAAGAAATTTAAAGTCTTACTCTGAGATGAAGCTTATATCTTTGGAAAATATTTTAATTGATTCTTATCATAGTATTATAAATGATAAAAATGCATTAACTGTGGAACTAGGAGAGGTAGAACATGAGAGAGATGATCTGGTAGTCGTAGTGGTGGATCTAAAAGAAACCATCGAGGTTCTAAAGAAAGAAAAAGATGTTCTAATTGAAAAATTGAAAACGTAGAACATGAGAGAGATAACCTATTGGTAGTTGTTGTGGATCTAAAATAAATAATAGAGGAACTAAAAAGGGAAACAATTATGGGAATATCCAAAAGGGAAAGGAAGTTACATGTGAGGCACACATTAAGCTTGAAAATGAACTCAAATCTATGAAATCTAGTCTTTGTGCTGAACTTGAAAGAAACAAACAACTTCAGGAAGATCTAGGAAGAGTTAAAAATGACCTAGAAAAATATCTAAAGTGGACCTGGTCCTCTGATACAATCATTGCCAAGTTTACAAGCAATGGTGGGAACAGGCAGGGAGTCAGGTTTCAAAAGGAAATGACTCCCTACAATCCACATAGCACGTATATTACTGTCCCTGATAACTGGCTTTGCACTCACTGTGGCAACACTGGACACTTTAAAGAAAATCGTAAGGCTAGAATTCGGTCCCAATAGAAAAACCAAGTTTTTGTTGAAAAGATAACTACTGCTAAGGAACCTGGTTCCTCCATTAAGAAACGTGTATTGCCTTCTTGGACAAAAAGAAGTTTAATTCGCCCTTTTCCTCATTACAAGGGATACAAACTTGTTTGGGTTCCTAAGTCTAATCCTTGCTTTTCTTGTGCAGGGAGCAGTGAAAGGAAGCAGCCAAATGAATAGTAGTTGTTCTAAGCATATGACTGGAAACATCGATGACTTCCTTTCACTCAAAGCCCTGCAAGGAGGGAGTGTGTCCTTTGGCAATGAAAAAAAGGGATACATTCTGGGAGTAGGAAGAATTGGGAAGATGCGCACTCACTCAATTAAGAATGTGTACTATGTGAATGGCTTGAAATATAGCCTACTGAGTGTTTCTCATATCTACAACAAAGGAAACAAAGTGAAATTTTTATCAAAAACCTGCACAGTCACAAATCTCGTGACTGATGAAGTGGTGCTGTTGGCAAAAAGATACAAAAACATCTATGTTGCTGATTTTGAGTCCTTGTATAATGGGGATCTTACATGTCTAAGTGTTGTTGATGATGATGCTGAGCTGTGGCACAAAAGATTAGGACATGCAAGCTTTTTATTGCTGAACAAGTTGGTAAAGAAGGACCTGGTCCGTGGGCTGCCTGAGTCAAGGTTCAAAGGTCACAAAGTATGTGATGCTTGTGTAAGAGGAAAGCAAGCCAGGTCCTCTTTTAAGCCCAAGAATGAAGTAAGCATATCAAGGCCACTTGATCTCCTCCATATGGATCTATGTGGACCTATGAGGGTGCCTAGTAGAGGATGAAATAAGTACATCCTTGTCATAGTTGACGACTACTCCAGATTCACATGGACCTTATTTCTCAGAACCAAGGATGAAACCTTTCTAGTTTTTGTTGCATTTGTGAAGAATATTCAAGTGAAGATGAGCCATAATATTGTAAGTATAAGGTCTGATCAAGGCACAAAGTTCGACAATGCAAAATTTGACGAATTATGTGCTGAATATGGCATAAATCATAATTTTTCAGCTTCCAGAACACCCCAACAAAATGGTGTTGTGGAGAGGAAAAATAGGACTCTTGAAGACATGACAAGAACTATGCTAATTGACAGTGGCGTAGCAAAAGGCTTCTGGGCAGAGACAGTTAACACTATTTTCTACTTGGTGAACAGGTGCATGATCAGGTCCCTCCTGAACAAAACTCCATATGAATTACTGAATGGAAGGAAGCCCAAGCTAACTCACCTAAGAATGTTTGGATGTAAATGCTTCGTTCTCAATAATGATAAGAAAGCTTTGGGAAAATTTGATACCAAAAGTGATGAAGGAATCTTTCTTGGATATTCCTCACAAAGCAAATCATACAAGGCATACAACAAAAGGACTCAATGCGTTGAAGAAAGCATACATGCAATCTTTGATGAATCACACCACCTATGTGGGAAAAATTAACATGAAAAATTGATCAAGACAGAGAGTAGTCAAAGGTTCCTGGAGAAGTCATTGGTATGGCAAATGGAAAGGCAGAATTGATGAGCCAAGTCAAGGAATTCAACGAAGAAAATACAACAAAATCCTCAGCTGAAGCAGAAGAGCTTGGTTCCTCTATCACAACAACTGAAGTAGAGGATAAAGTTGTTGATGCCGTGCAAGGAACTCCTGATGCTGAGCAGAGAAGTGGTACTCACCCGTCCATAGATGCTTATAATGGATCCCATTTTGAGGAACTTGGATCTTCCCACAATGAGATTCAGGTGTCTAACTGGAAGCACAAAAGTTCACATCCTCTCCAAAATGTGATCACTCCTCTTGATTCAGGAATTCAAACTAGATCAAAAACAAGAAACTCGTTTGCCTTCTCAGCTTTCCTATCTCAAATTAAGCCTAAAAATATCAAGGAAGCATTGAAATATGCTAACTGGATTATTGCTATGCAAGATGAACTTAATCAATTTGAGAGGAACCGTGTATGGCACCTGGTCCCTCGACCCTCACATAGAACAGTCATAGGAACCAGGTGGGTGTTTAGAAACAAGAGAGATGAATTTGGGAATACAACAAGGAACACGGCCAGGTTAGTGGTTCAAGGCTACAATCAAGAAGAAGGGATAGACTATGATGAAAGTTTTGCTCCAATTACACGTATGGAAGCTGATACGCACAAATTACACCTATATAAATAGTGTAAGGTGGTCGATGTCAAATATAATAACCCAACTAGGTTGGGGTCGAATCCCACAGGGAATAGGTGTGAAAAAGTTACTTAAATAGTGTGAAACTTGACTTAAGCCGTAATTCTACTCCGTTAGTTTAATCAATGTGTAATTGTGAATTGTCGAGAAAAGCTATTTTATTGAGATGATTTGATTAATTTGATTTAGAAACCAAGGTTGTGTCTCCATCAATGAAATGTAATGCTATCAGTGTTAATATTATATATTTCTAATGGAATATCCTTTGATATGCAAATGATTCCTAAATGACTACCCAATATTTTTCAATAATTAGATAGTATTTCCTCTTTATGATTTTCCCAAATATAAAAGAGTTACAATTAAGAACAACCAATTTATGCCAAGTAGAATTCACTTATCCCTAAGAGATTCTATTAAACAAAGTTTAAAGTCTTGAGTTCTTGCTATTCAATTCTACCAAATTCTAACCTACTTTTCCAAGTAACGATAGAGTGAATTGACACTAGTCAATGTTTGAAACCATCAACCATAAATGAAGTATGAGAAATGAATAGAAATCGATCAACCATTATATATATTATAAATGATAAATACCCATTAACATTACACCCACGTAAGATTCACAACCTTAGTATTTAAAATTATCTGCTCATACTAAAATACAAGAACAATGTAATAAATAAAGTCACGAAGCTTACAAATATAGACAAAATCTTGGATTCTCTCTCAAAAGCTTCCAGAATAATAGTGCATTCAATGCTCTAAGTGTAGCCTCTTTCTGTCAGACCAGATCCTGCACAAAAAATCTAATCATTCTATTTATAATGGACTAAAAGTCGTGGTCAAAAACTGATAAAAATGACCCTGCAGATCAAGTCTACGAACGCAGAATGGGTCGCAGAAGGCTTTCGCGGTTCGCATATCTTCAGTTCCACCGCAGAGTTGATCACACAAACTTCTAGTTTTTCCATCGCATTTTGGATATGCGGTCCGCATATCACTTTTGCGGCCGCATAACTCACCACATAGTCATCTTCACTGGACTTCTTTAACAATTATGCGATCAATATGCGGTCCGCACAAAAGTTATGTGACCGCATAACTGATCACAGAATTGTCTCTCAGAAACTGGGTTTTCTGCTTCATTCTACGTTGAGTCTACGACCCGCACATCACTTTTGCGGCCTCAGACCTACTGCATTTTTGCCTTCCATAGGTTTTTGTCATCTTCTTTTATGATCTTGGTTCTTCAAGTTCGATTTCCTACAAAGCACCAAAACTACATAAGAAATGACTTATAATGCTATAAAAAATGAGCTAAAGTCTATGTAATTAGTGTCAAAAGTGTTGTATTTGTACGGAACATCAGAAGCCATCAGAATTCTCATTGATTTTGCATCTCATATGGAATTCAAATTGTTCCAAATGGATATCAAAAGTGCATTTCTGAATGGTTATTTAAAGGAAGAAGTCTTCGTCAAATAACCACCTGGGTTTGAGTATCACGAGCATCCTGAACATGTATTCAAACTTGACAAGGCATTATATGGACTGAAGCATGTCCCTCGTGCTTGGTATGAAAATGTCTTGCACGAGGAAAAATTGACAACATCCTATTTCTAAATAAACGGGGAAGGAACCTGCTCATTGTGCAAGTTTAGTTGACAATATCATTTTTGGTGCAATAAATGACTCTTTGTGTGAGTTTTTTGCAAAGCTTATGGGAAGCGAGTTTGAAATGAGCATGATGGGGGGATTGAATTATTTCTTAGTGTTTCAAGTTAAGCAAACCCCTAAGGGAATGATGATAAGCCAACAGAAGTACATTAAAGAGCTCCTGAAGAGATTTGAGATGGAAAGTTCAAAAACCATTGATACTCCTATTGCCACTGCCACCCATCTGGACTTGGATGAACCTGGTTCTACTGTGAATGAAACCAGGTATAGAGGCATCATTGGTTCACTCTTGTATCTCACAACTAGTAGACCTGATATTGTATTCAATGTGAGATTATGTGCTAGATTTCAATCCAGTCCAAAGGAATCTCATCTTAAAGTTGCCAAGAGGATTCTAAGGTATCTTAAAGGAACGCAGGACCTGGTTCTCTACTATCCTTCAAGGGACAATTTTGACTTAATTAAGGTATGCTTATATTGATTAAAGCCTTGGGTTCTTGCTATTTAATTCTACCAAACTCTAACCCATATTTCCAAGTAAAGATAAAGTAAATTGTCACTAGTCAATGTTTGCAACCATCAACCATAAATGAAGTATAAATGAATAGAAATCGATCAACTATTATATATATATATTATAAATGATAAATACCCATTAACATTACACCCACATAAGATTCACAACCTTAGTATTTAAAATTAGCTACTCATACTAAAATACAAGAACACTGTAATAAATAAAGTCATGAAGCTTACAAATATAGAAAAAATCTTGGATTCTCTCTCAAAAGCTTCCAAAATAATGCATTCAATGCTCTAAGTGTATCCTCTTTATGTCAGACCTGATCCTGCACAAAAACCCTAATCATTCTATTTATAATGGGCTAAAAGTCATGGTCAAAAACTGATAAAAATGACCCTGCAGATCAAGTCTGCGAACGCAGAATGGGTCGTAGAAGGCTTTCGCGGTTCGCATATCTTCAGTTCCACCGCAGAGTTGATCACACAAACTTCTAGTTTTTCCATCGCATTTTGGATATGCAGTTCGCATATCACTTTTGCGGCCGCATAACACACCGCATAGTCATCTTCACTGGACTTCTTTAACAATTATGCGATCAATATACGGTCCGCACAAAAGTTATGCGACCGCATAATGGATCGCAGACTTGGCTCTCAGAAACTGGGTTTTTCTGCTTCATTCTACGTTGAGTCTGCGACCCGCACATCACTTTTGCGGCCGCAGACCTGCTGCATTTCTGCCTTTCATAGGTTTTTGTCATCTTCTTTTATGATCTTGGTTCTTCAAGTCTGGTTGTCTACAAAGCACCAAAACTACATAAGAAATGACTTATAATGCTATAAAAGATGAGCTAAAGTCTATGTAATTAGTGTCAAAAGTGCTGCATTTGTACGACACATCAACACACCCAACTTAGACTCTTGCTTGCCCTCAAGTAACTAAAACAATCAACTGACCAAATGCTAATCTACTCCCGACTGATCACAAAGCAGCAGTGACTATGGATGGTGCTGACTGTTAGCTAACAAGCATATAACCCCTCCCTTTTTTTTATACTCATCCTTCTTTAAGGACAAAGATCATTTAACAGTTCAAATAATCAGTTTGTGAGTTTCGAGCCTCTAGAACAATGATAGAGTGCTACCCATAGCTAGATATGCACTTATATCCTACTTCAAGAAGCCTAACTTCTGCTAAATCTTGCAATTCATGCATGCTCACATCAACGAAAATCCCCAACTCAACACATATGTACAGGGGATACAATCAAACACTCTTGCACTCAGAAAGAAGGCTAAGTGCTACAAGTATCAGTCCATATGCTTGCCCTTATTTTAACTCATTGCTACCCAGGAATAATTGGTTGTAGATCAAAAAGGACTTTTTAAGGGTTGTAGTATAGGCTTCGGTAAAGATTGGATGAATATTTGGGAATATAGTGACTGTACACTCCTTGAACGCGAAACACATTTGTTTATGAACTTTTTGCATTTTGATTTTTTTTTTAAAATCACATGGCCCTTATTGACCTCTAGTACCAACATAGAACCACCTTAAAGTACCTCTCTTATTTTCTCAAAACTCCATATATATATATATATACATATATATATATATATATATATATATATTCTTTTGCTTTTCTATTGGAGCATGAGTATCTTCATTTAACATAACTTTGAGGAATTTTCTTCTACACACTATGAACATCTTCACCATTTTCCAATTGATACCAATACCCCCAACTTAGTGTTTTAGCCTCATTCTCAACATTCAAGGAGGGCATGTGTACCATATAGTAAAGACATGAGAGAAAAGAAAAGAAAGGAAATATATATATATATATATATATATATATATATATATATATATATATATGTGTGTGTGTGTGTGTGTGTGTGTGTGTGTGTGTGTGTGTGTGTGTGTGCGTGCTGCGAGCCTGTATGTGATCGCATATTAACTCTGTGGACCGCAAACCATAACGTAGAACATGAATTATCAGTAGCAAAAAACTTATGCGGGCCACAGAAGTGGTCGCAGAACAAGTGTGCGACCGCATAAGTGGCCGAAGAACAAGTGTGCGACCGCAGATCGGTCGCATTTTTACATTAAACTTAAGTTGATTCTGCCTAATTCTGCGACCATTATGCGGACCGCAAACCAGTTCTTTAGCGCAAACTTTATCTTCTCCATGAAATTTCCCTCACATGCAATATTATATGCAACACTACATAGATAAATCATCACTCGCGATAGACCAATATACTCTCAACCTGAGGTCGATTTCATGCTTAGCCAAACACAAATTACCAATCCCCAGCCCTCAAATCAGTAATCCTAACATTAAACTCCAATTTTTTGATTTACCCACAACAAATACTTTCCTCCAAAGTTGATTCCCATTACAGAAGATAAACAATTGGGAAAATAGAGACGGGTATCATAGATGATGTGGGAGAATAAGGTGAGTGAAAGAACACAATAATCTTCACTTAAACTGAGTAGGAGAAACGTTGGAAATTTACATACAATATGTCATACGATTGAGCAAGCCAAGTTGCTGTAAATTCGCGAGCAAGGTGAGCCATTTCTATTCAATTTCTTGTTATTTTTCTTAATGTGATTTCTTTTGTGTTATGCTTTGTGTCTGTATGTGTGAGGTTAGAGAAGAGAGATGGCAAGGAGAGAGATAAAGAGTTAGGTTTTATTACCAGTTGGTTTGCAGCTACTTGACCATCGCATAACATAATATGCGGCTGCATATGTGTTGTGCGATGGATTAGTGCAACACATATGCGACCCATTATGCGGTCGCAGAATAATTATGTGGGCCGCAAAAGTTGAATTTCTTCTGTATTTTTAAGGTCCAATTTGACTAGTGTTCTACTTGTTTTTGCGACCATTATGCGGTCTGCAAACCTGTTATGTGGTCGCATATGTTGCCGCAGAACAACATCTGAATCTCAGTTTTCTTTCCTTCATTTTCCCTTTGCCTTTGCATCCTATCTCTTTGTATTTTGGGTAGCCTGCATTCTAATACATATGTCAAACTGTCCAACACTTACAAACAAACCTACCAAAATTAAAATCTAAAAAAATGATGTTACCAACTTTTGGGTTGCCTCTCAAGAAGCGCTTGATTTAACGTCACGGCACGACGATGTTGCCCCTATTTTGGCTAATCAGTGGTAGGGATTGGTACAAGACTATCCTTGAGTGAGAATTGTTCTACCAATTTCCTTTCTCCACTGGTTCTGAGTTAGTGATTGACTCTTCGGCCATTTACTTTGAAAGTTCGAGTCCTGTCCTCGGATTCTAATTCAATAGCACCATAGGAAGACACACTCACAATTTTGAATGGGTCCGACCATTTGGATTTGAGTTTTCCCATAAAGAACTTCAATCTTGAGTTAAAGAGTAAGACCAAGTCACCGGATTTGAATTCCCGCTTCAAAATCTTCTTGTCATGAACAAACTTCATTCTTTTTTATACATGGTTGCATTCTCGTAGGCATGGAAACAGAACTCTTCCATCTCGTTGAGTTGTGTCATCCTAAGATCAGCAACTTCGGTCCAGTTAAGATTTAACTTTTTTAATACCCACATGGCTTTGTGTTCAAGTTCCACTAGCAAGAGACAAGCCTTACCAAAAACTAACCAGTAAGGTGAGGTGCCAATGGGTGTCTTAAATGTCATTCGATAGGCCCACAATGCATCGTCTAGCTTCGTTGACCAGTCGGTCCTGTTTGCATTAACAGTTTTTGCTAGAATATTTTTGATCTCCCGGTTGGAGACTTCAACTTGGCCGTTTGACTGAGGATGATAAGGGATGGCCACCTTGTGCTTAACTCCATATTTTTCTAGTAGCCCGACGAAAGCTTTATTGCAAAAGTGAGAGCCACCTCACTAATGATGGCTCTTGGGGTTCCAAACCGAGTAAATTTATTTTTCTTCTAGAAGGCGGTTACACTCTTTGCCTCATTGTTCGGCAAGGCAATAGCCTCGACCCATTTGGAGACATAATCTACTGCCACCAAGATATATGTCATGCCGCGTGAGCTTATGAAGGGACCCATGAAATCTATCCCCCACACATCAAAGATCTCGACCTCCATTACAAAGTTCATAGGCATCTCATGCCTTCTAGAGATTGACCCTTGTCTTTGACATTGGTCACATGCCTTGACCATTTGGTTTGGATCTTGGTAGATCGATGGCCAATAATAGCCACATCCAAGCACTTTTTCCGCAGTACGATTTCCATTGTGGTGACCTCTAATTGGGGAGTCATGACATGCTTTGAGAATTTGAATTATCTCATCTTTCGGAACACAACGCCAAATGATGTTGTCGGTGCAAATCCGGAACAAAAAAGGTTCCTCCCAATAGTATTTCCTACATTTCTTCAAGAACTTTTTCTTTTGATATGTTTCCAATCCGTCGGGGATAAGGTCACTAGCCAAGAAGTTATTAATGTCGGTATACCAAGGAGTGGAGGTGCTAGATATTGCCAATAAGTGTTCATCTGGGAAGGCATCATTAATTTCAATATCTTCTTTTGGTCTTCCTGCCTCTTCAAGCCTAGATAAGTGATCCACAACTTGATTCTCTGTTCCTTTCATATCTTTGACTTCAAAGTCAAATTCTTGTAATAAAAGAACCCACTTAATCAATCTTGATTTAGCATTCTTCTTCACCATAACGTAACAGAGAGCAGCATGATCGGTGTAGTCTATCACTTTGGATCCCAACAAGTAGGCCCAGAATTTTTCAAAAGCATAGACAATACCAAGCAGTTCTTGCTCAGTTACCGTGTAAATCAGTTGTTCACCATTGAGTGTCTTGCTTGCGTAGTAGACAGTATGAAGAATCTTGTTATGCCGTTCACCAAGCACCGCTCCAATAGCCACACCACTGACATCACATATTAGTTGAAATATAAGAGACCAATCGGGTATGACAATAATAGGTGTCGTGGTGAGCCTTGCTTTCAATTCCTCAAAATCTTTTAGGCACTTCTCATCGAACTCAAGCTTAGCATATTTTTCAAGGAGCTTGCACATGGGACTTGCAATTTTTGAGAAATCCTTGATAAATCCCCTGTAAAACCCGGCATGCCCCAAAAAGCCCTGAATACCTTTTTACTGGAGTGGGAGGAGGAAGCTTGGAAATGATCTCGATCTTTTCCCGATCAACCTCTATGCCTTGCTTGGAGATTTTGTGGCCAAGAACAATACCCTCATCTACCATGAAGTGACATTTTTCCAATTGAGCACAAGGTTTGTTTCCTAGCATCTTTTGAGCACTTGCCTAAGGTTTTCAAGGCAACGCTCAAAGTAATCACCAACTACAGAGAAGCCATCCATGAATACTTCTAAGAAATCCTCCACCATGTCTGAGAAAATTGACATCATGCATCGTTGAAACATAGTCGGGGCATTGCATAGCCCAAATAGAATCTGACTAAAAGAAAAGGTTCCATACGGACATGTTAATATCGCCTTCTCTTGGTCCTCTAAGGTGATGTTGATTTGGTTGTAGCCAGAATAACCATCCAAAAAGCAATAAAATGACCTTCCCGCTGGCCGATCAAGCATTTGATCACTAAAAGGCATAAGGAAATGGTCTTTGTAAGTAGTATTATTGAGCTTCCGGTAGTCCATGCAAACTCTCCACCCGGTCACCGTCTTTGTTGGGATGAGTTCATTTTTGTCACTATGTATCACGGTTATGCCTCCTTTCTTTGGCACACATTTCACCATACTCACCCAAGGACTATCGGCAATGAGGTAGACAACCCCGACATCCAACCATTTTATGATTTCTTTCTTCACCACCTCTTGCTTGGAAGGATTTAACCTTCTTTGATGTTCCACACTAGGTTTGCTCTCTTGCTCCAATTGTATCTTATGCTCACAAATTCCAGTGAAAATCCCACAGATATCTGCTATAGTCCAACCAATGGCATGTATGTGCTCCCTCAAGGTATCCAATAAGTGTTCAACCTGCACATCATTCAACAAAGACGAAACAATTACGGGTAGAGTTTCATTAAAGCCAAGAAATTTATACCTTAAGTGTGACGGGAGTGGTTTTAGCTCAAGTTGTGGCGGCTCGATAATTGAAGGCTTGGCGGGAGGAGTGACTCTATTCTCTAAGTCAAGAGAAAGCTTCTTTGGTGTATAAGTGTAGGACCCAAGCCCTTCCAACGCATTCACCGATTCCACGTATACTTCTATGTCCTCACCATCAAAATTCAGAAAAATAGCTGTCAATGCCTCACCAAGGCATCCCTCTTCCATCTTTACCTCAACTGCATCTTCTACCTCATCAACTACATCAATGACTGAAATACTATCATATGCTTGTGGCAATTTTATACCCTTACTTGCTTGAAAGGTAACTTCTTCGTCAATAACTCGGAACTTGATCTCATTTTGTTCTGAGTCCATGAGTGCCCTCTTAGTAGAAAGGAATGGTCTCCCTAAGATGATAGGGATATATTTATCAATGGCACAGTCGAGAATAACAAAGTCGATAGGGAGGATAAACTTCCCCACTTTCACAAGCACATCATCAACTATTCCCACCGGCCGCTTTATTGAACGGTTGGTCATTTGCAACCTCATACTTGTAGGCCTAGGCATTCCTAATCCCTCTTGATTTTAAATTTCAAGGGGCATTAAGTTGATGCTAGCCCCATTATCACAAAGCGCTTGTGCAAAGTCACGCAATCCAATCATGCATGCAATGGTGAAGGCTCTCGGGTCCTCTTTCTTTTGGACGGTGGTTGTTGCAATGATGGAACTAACCCGGTGAGTCACATTCACCACTTCATTCTTGGTGGTTTTCTTTTTAGTTACCAAGTCCTTCAGGTACTTAGCGAAACCTGGCATCTCTTGAAATACTTCCATAAATGGAATGTTCACCGATAATTGCTTTAAGATATCATAGAACTTCTCGAGTTTGCTATCATCAACCTTTCTAGTTAGTATTTGAGGGAAAGGAGGAGGAGGTCTAGGAATTGGTGCTAGAGTTTTTGGTACCTCTATTACCTTTTCCCGGTTCACTTCTTGGGTTCTCACTTTCTTCGGGAGTCTTTCAACTTCAACAACATTTGGCACCTCAACTTGTGCCTTGACTTCTTGTTCAAAATCTTCTACTTCGACCACTTGTTCATTCTCTCCTTGAAGTAGTTTCCCACTTCGAGTTGTGATTGCCATACAATGAGAGGTTGGACCACTTCCATTACCTTTTGGGTTTGCAATTGTATCACTTGGGAGTGTGCCTTTTTGTTTCGGATTTTGTTCTCTTGAGAGAATGCTCATTTGCATCTCCAACTTTTGAATAGATGCGGTGTGGGAAACCATAAGTTTTGTCATATTCTTCATTGAAGTGTCGGATCTCTCTTGATTTTGCAATACTCTTTCAAGCATGTTTTCCAACTTGGACTCACTTGAAGAGCTTTCTTTCCAATGTAGAGAGTTAGAATATTGCCCCTTTGGTGGAACATAGGGGTTTGAACTCCGATTTGAAAAATTATTGTTTTTGTTACTCCAATTTCCTTGATTTGAACTACCTTGGTCATTTCGCCACTGTTAGTTGCCTTGCCATTGCAGGTTAGACCTCCATTGGTGTTGTTGTCCTGAACCTTGGTAGGATTTTATTTGACATCCTCCTTGATAATTGTTGACATAATTTGCTTCTTCATATTCCTCATTCGACATGGGTTGCACATCTTCCACAACATTCATCTTTTTTGTTTGGCTTTCCGTGAACATTTTTGTAAACACGTTGATGTTGGTGGCAAGCCCGATAATTATTTGATCTCTTTCTTGGTTCTCCTTAATCATTTTGGTCGAGGAGGGAGTACCATATGCAATTCCACATGTGGTATCTTCCGAGTGTCAAGCTTGGTTATGTTCGGCCATCTTGTCAAGGATTTATGTGACCCTTGCAAATGTTTTGTCCATAAAGGACCCGTTCGCTGCATTTTTAGCTATGGATTGATTCATAGGATCTAAGTCCATGTAAAACTTCTCCAATCGAATATTATCTGGAAAGCTATGATTCGACGACCTCACCAAATATAGCTTGAATCTATCCCATACCTCATGTAGATGCTCTCTAGGTAATTGCTTGAAGAAGAAAGTTTTATCCCGGAGCTTGGACTTCTTGCTTTGTGGAAACCATTTTGCTAGGAAAACTCAGACAAGTTCGGGCCAAGTGTGGATGGAATTAGAAGGTAGATTTTAGATCCACTACCTTGCCTCTCCAGTTAGAGATTACTTGAACACCCTCAACCTTAGGGCATCATCCGAGACATGATTCTGCTTGTGCATTGCACACACACCCAAATATTTCTGAGATGTTGTGTCAGATCATCGTCGGTAGAATTTCGGAAGAACCCCTCTGCTTTTAGCATTAGGATTAGATTGTCTTCCACTTTGAAGGTAGCAGCATCAACTCTTGGAGGGATAATGGCGTTTGTATCCTCAATATACTCATCTATATCCGCAAACACATTCTTTTATTCCGTCTCGCCCATGTTTACCTAATGACACCAAGCAAAACAAGCAAAGTGTGGTGGAATAGAATAAGATGTCAAGTAAAGCACACACTAGTTAGTGATTTCAAAACCGTATTCCCGGACAACGGCGTCAAAATTTGATACGCTCAAATTACACATATATAAATAGTGTAAGGTGGTCGATGTCAAATATAATAACCCAACTAGGTTGGGGTCGAATCCCACAGGGAATAGGTGTGAAAAAGTTACTTAAATAGTGTGAAACTTGACTTAAGCCGTAATTCTACTCCGTTAGTTTAATCAGTGTGTAATTGTGAATTGTCGAGAAAAGCTATTTTATTGAGATGATTTGATTAATTTGATTTAGAAACCAAGGTTGTGTCTCCATCACTGAAATGTAATGCTATCAGTGTTAATATTATATATTTCTAATGGAATATCCTTTGATATGCAAATGATTCCTAAATGACTACCCAATATTTTTCAATAATTAGATAGTATTTCCTCTTTATGATTTTCCCAAATATAAAAGAGTTACAATTAAGAACAACCAATTTATGCCAAGTAGAATCCACTTATCCCTAAGAGATTCTATTAAACAAAGTTTAAAGTCTTGAGTTCTTGCTATTCAATTCTACCAAATTCTAACCTACTTTTCCAAGTAACGATAGAGTAAATTGACACTAGTCAATGTTTGCAACCATCAACCATAAATGAAGTATGAGAAATGAATAGAAATCGATCAACCATTATATATATTATAAATGATAAATACCCATTAACATTACACCCACGTAAGATTCACAACCTTAGTATTTAAAATTATCTGCTCATACTAAAATACAAGAACAATGTAATAAATAAAGTCATGAAGCTTACAAATATAGACAAAATCTTGGATTCTCTCTCAAAAGCTTCAAGAATAATAGTGCATTCAATGCTCTAAGTGTAGCCTCTTTCTGTCAGACCAGATCCTGCACAAAAAATCTAATCATTCTATTTATAATGGACTAAAAGTCGTGGTCAAAACCTGATAAAAATGACCCTGCAGATCAAGTCTACGAACGCAGAATGGGTCGCAGAAGGCTTTCGCGGTTCGCATATCTTCAGTTCCACCGCAGAGTTGATCACACAAACTTCTAGTTTTTCCATCGCATTTTGGATATGCGGTCCGCATATCACTTTTGCGGCCGCATAACTCACCACATAGTCATCTTCACTGGACTTCTTTAACAATTATGCGATCAATATGCGGTCCGCACAAAAGTTATGCGACCGCATAATGGATCGCAGACTTGTCTCTCAGAAACTGGGTTTTTCTGCTTCATTCTACATTGAGTCTGCGACCCGCACATCACTTTTGCGGCCTCAGACCTACTGCATTTTTGCCTTCCATAGGTTTTTGTCATCTTCTTTTATGATCTTGGTTCTTCAAGTTCGGTTTCCTACAAAGTACCAAAACTACATAAGAAATGACTTATAATGCTATAAAAGATGAGCTAAAGTCTATGTAATTAGTGTCAAAAGTGTTGTATTTGTACGGAACATCAGAAGCCATCAGAATTCTCATTGATTTTGCATCTCATATGGAATTCAAATTGTTCCAAATGGATATCAAAAGTGCATTTCTGAATGGTTATTTAAAGGAAGAAGTCTTCGTCAAACAACCACCTGGGTTTGAGTATCACGAGCATCCTGAACATGTATTCAAACTTGACAAGGCATTATATGGACTGAAGCATGTCCCTCGTGCTTGGTATGAAAATGTCTTGCACGAGGAAAAATTGACAACATCCTATTTCTAAATAAACGGGGAAGGAACCTGCTCATTGTGCAAGTTTATGTTGACAATATCATTTTTGGTGCAATAAATGACTCCTTGTGTGAGTTTTTTGCAAAGCTTATGGGAAGCGAGTTTGAAATGAGCATGATGGGGGGATTGAATTATTTCTTAGTGTTTCAAGTTAAGCAAACCCCTAAGGGAACGATGATAAGCCAACAGAAGTACATTAAAGAGCTCCTGAAGAGATTTGAGATGGGAAGTTCAAAAACCATTGATACTCCTATTGCCACTGCCACCCGTCTGGACTTGGATGAACCTGGTTCTACTGTGAATGAAACCAGGTACAGAGGCATCATTGGTTCACTCTTGTATCTCATAGCTAGTAGACCTGATATTGTATTCAATGTGAGATTATGTGCTAGATTTCAATCCAGTCCAAAGGAATCTCATCTTAAAGTTGCCAAGAGGATTCTAAGGTATCTTAAAGGAACGCAGGACCTGGTTCTCTACTATCCTTCAGGGGACAATTTTGACTTAATTAAGGTATGCTTATATTAATTATGCTGGTTATATGGTGGATAGAAAAATAACATCTGGCATGGAACATTTTCTGGGATTATGTTTGATTTCATGGGGTACAAAGAAACAAAACTATGTTGCTCTTTCAACTGCAGAAACTGAGTATGTGGAAGCTGTCTCTTGCTGTGCGCAACTGTTGTGGATCAAATAGTAACTGGAGGACATTGGTGTATTTTATGATTGTGTGCCATTACTGTGTGATAATACCAGTCCTTTCAACATGGTAAAGAACCCATTTCAGCATAAGAGAACAAAGCAACATTGATGTGCGACATCATTTTCTTAGAGACAATGTTGAAAAGGGTCTTATCTGCATGAAGCTCTGCAAAATAGAAGACCAAGTAGCCGATATCTTCACCAAAGCACTGAACAGAGAGCACTTTGAAAAGAATCGATTGACATTGGGGTTGATAAAATTGAACTGAGCACCAGGTCCCTCAATGATTGGCTATGAAAGAATGAACAAGTAAAAACAACTAAAAAGTGTTTTCTAGCTAGTTCTAACTCATCTTTATACCATTACAGGTAGACACGCATGGCAACTACAGATCAAACAAGTAGTTAATGACAATGCATCTTGGTAAAATGATTAGGCTCACATTTACACAACTAAGTCACGGAACCCGGTTCCCTTGATACAGGTTAGTAGTTACCTTGTATTCTCTTTCACATTTTTAAACGGCTATAAAAGTGCCACGTCATTAAAAATTTTAGTCTCTCTCTCTCATATCTTTAGAACTCAAACGTCACACTCGTTACTAAATGACTTATCTACCCGGTGATTTGTACCCGTTTGTAACCGGTCCCTCACTTCCCTTAAATAATCCCAAAAGCTGTCTCCTTCCTCACTATCCATATCAAAGCCAAAAATTTCCTTTTCTCTCTCCAAGAAAACACTTTTCATCTCGTGTACTCACTACAAATCTCCACTATGTCTGAAAATCCAAAAGTTTCAAACTTCTCTAGTGTAATCCCCATTGTATCTTCGTCTCATGAAGCATATGAACGAGAGTAAGAGTCCCCTCTGTCACCCAGTCCAAACCCCATACCAGACCAACAACCACATACTACTTCCTCTCCAACCCAATCAAGTTCTGGTTCTCACCGCAATCGTAAGACTCATAACCCCAAACGATTCGTTGTTATGACCTGTCCTTCTGCCTCGCCGAATAAAATGGTAGAAGGCAAAACAGTAGACGGAGACGAAGGTCAGGAAGTTTCTAGTCAAAAAGTTGGGAAAAGCTCTAAGACCCAACATGACGTGGTTCGTAGTGCCGAAGTTTTAGCAGTGGCCGTTCCATGCTTTGATTTGAATATTTCCAACCCTACAGGTAATGTTCCTCTTGTATCCTCTGATTCTATTTTGGGGGTAAATGAGCAAGAAGCCATTAAGAACATGTTACTAATTGCTGTCAAGGGAGGTTTGGTTGATGGTTATGAGGGTGATAATAAGACCATTGCGTCTCAGGGGGAAGGTGAAAGTCACAAAGTTAAAGGTGGGGAACTGGTGGTTGAAGGTGGGAACTGGTGCCCCTTGAAAACTTGGCACTAGTCAGTACTACTGGGAAAACAACAGAGGGACCTGATCCCTCTTCCGAAGAAGAGCATTATGCTCCTACTTGGGATGAAACCCCTTGCTCCTCAAAGGAGCCCCAGGTTAGTGTTGATCGTGCTCCTTCTCTTCACTTCGATGCTGAGCCGTTGAACTTTGTCATTCCTGAGATGAGATCTCTATCTGAAGAGGAAAATAAAAATAGTGAGGAACACTATGACTATGTGCCTGTAGCAAGCTTTATTGCTGCTATAAGTGGAAGGGCAGTTCCCAAAGCGCCCACTCTTAAAAGACCCACTACCAGGCTGCAAAAGAAGGAAGCCCTTGAAATTGTTCTAAAGAAAAACAAAGAAGAGAAGAAAAGGAGGAGGCTGGTGAAAGGGGGAAAGCTGGTGAATGAGGAAGAAGTGCCTCCAACACTTGTTGTTGATGTTGATGATGAAGAGGTGAATGAGGAACCTGCTTCTTTAATTAGTAAGTCCTATAAGAAACATGTGATTCCAAAACCCAGGAGAGAGCCATCTGTGAAAGATGTGGAAGTGAAAAATGTTGAGGTAGACAAGTCTGGTGAAAAGGTGTCTAAAACGTCTAGTGAAAATTTGTCTGAGAAGTCTGGTGAGAAATTGTCTGAGAAGTCTGCAAAGAAAGAGAAAAGTGTGAGAAAGTCTGTGAAAAGGAAGGTTGGTGACAACGAGGAACCTGGTTCCTCCAAGAAGGCCAAAGTAAGTGTGACCAAGGATGAAAGCAGAGCAAACCTGAGAAAACAGAGCGTACTGTGGGGCAGAATATTTTCCTCTAACATGCTAGACATGACAGGGATGTGTCAACTGGCTGATATTTGTGAGTTTCAAAAGTGGACACACTTGTTCACCAATGAGATCCCCAAGGTGTATGAGAAAGAAGTGCATAGCTTCTACACAGACATGTTCACAGTGGAAGATGATAACATATGCTTGAAGGTGAACGGAGTATACTTTGTGATGGACGAGGTTGTATTGGAGAACATTTAGGGAGTGCCTACTGAAGGGATCTCATCCATTGAGGGGACTTGTTCTCCCAATTTCAAAAGTGCCATTCTGAAGGATGATGTTGTGCAGCAAGGGGAACGGGTGCACAAGTAGGCCCTCCTGCCAGTGTATCAACTGTTGTTCGAGATGGTGAACACGGTCTTGCTTCCACGTGTAGAAAGGCATTTTATTACATCAAAAGCAGACATATTCCTCATGGAAGTACTGTATACCTACACCACTATCAATCTGCCAGATCTCATGATCAAGCATATGAAGAAAGTGGCAAACTTTAAGGATGGTAATCATGGGTTGCCCTACGGGTTCTTGCTCACTAAGGTGTTTAACTTCTTCAAAGTCCTTTTGGGAAAAGCAAAAGTGGGAACTCGCAAAAGACCTTCTCAAAGACCACCTTGGAGGAATGTGAGTGTATTGATAAGAAGGGAGGGTTTGGCAGCAATTTCACTATCTCGCAATTGATTGATGCTCAGAATGCTGCAAATGAAGAGATAAAGAGGTTGAAGGCGCAAAATGCCATTCTTGAAGGGCAGTTTAGTCAGGCCCAGGACGCACCTGGTTCTAGTAGTGCACAAGGCACAGAGATTGACCGTCTGACCAAGGAAAATACATATCTCAGGAAACAGGTCGAGGACCTGCAAATGCTCGAATGAATATTCTCCTCTGAACCCTTGCCTCTTCAACCCTGCCTCCCCCTTCTAGTGCTCCTTAAACCAGTTCCCTTCCCAGTGTTCAGTGAAATGTTATCTATCCTACCCTAGTACTTTTTTTTGTTTTGTTGTTTGTGGTTGGTACTGTTAAGTTGTTTTGATTTCTGAATGGTTATATAACAATGGTCCTACTACTTGTGTTCTCCTTTCTTTAAAATTAATGAGCATCTCCTTTTTTCTATGCATGCTATACTCTTATGCTCTTTTTTTAGCCATGATTGGGTTCACACATATGGAATGAGTTAACCATATTGGACTTCTTTTTGCTTATTACTTGTGACTAATCTTTTTGTGATGCCAAAATGGGGAAAATTAATTGAGAGAGGGAACAGGTTCAGGGGGATTACAAGAAATATTGTATGGTAATCTGGTCCTCAAGGGAAACTTCAATTATAAGTTTGTCATCATCAAAAAAAAAGGAAAATTGATAAGTTATGTGCCTTTTTATATTTTATTGATCTAACAAACTTTATGATAAGAACCAAATCGGGAACCTGTTACACATCCTCAAGGTGCCAAAGCACAACAAATCTCAAATCGGGCACAAGTTCCAACAGCTAGAGTTAAAGAAATGACAGAGGGAACAGATGAACATCAGTTCCCTTTCTGACTATACGAGTCAACTCCTCACAGCTGTAAAGTCATTGCAACTATTCCTCAGCACACATGAAACAATGCAAATAGTGCAACAGTCACTTTATTAGGAATGCCTTGTACCGAATATTTACTTGCATCATCCAAGTTACATCACTTGGATACTGTTAACATGAAGCAAAGGAAAAGCATACACTTGCATGTCTGAAAAAGCGATCAAGTTTCCTCTCAAGTGTGTTTCCATCTTGCAAGTGCCTTCCAGACTTCAAGAACAAAGAACAACGGAACGAAGGACCAGTTTCCAGCTCTATGTTATCAATATGTCCTTAGTTGTGTTGTACTTGTATTAGAATGAACTACTTATAATTCCTACTTAGCTTAGCTAGAAGCATTGTGTAGGAAACTATTTGTAAAACCATAAACCTTGTGTTTGTGTCTTGGCTAGAGTTAGTCGAGTTGTGAGCTTTGTAATAGAGTTATTATAAAGAGGCTTGTAATAGAGTTATTACAAGTGAGCGAGGGATTAAGATTTTAATTCATAGGTTACAATAGGTTGTAATCTAAAGTTTCTTAGTTAGTGAAGTTGAAATCCTACGAGTGTAGGTCGTGATTTTTAATCCCGTGAGTTGAGAATTTTTCACGTAAAACTTTGTTGTGTCATTTACTTGTCTCTTATTGTGTGTGTTCTATGGGAATCGATAAAGAACCAGGTCCTCTATACAATTTGACGGACCCTAATTTTCCATCAATGGATAAGTGCAAAAATAAATCTAAAGTCAATATCAAAGTGTGAAAAATACTATATAAACACCTAAGAACTGGTAGCACAAGTCATAAGCCACTAAATAGAATACAACATAGTCTTAAGTACAAAAATACTGTATGGAATACGAAACAGTAAATAAGATAGAGAGGAACTCCATAAGCTGTGAATACCAAGCACAACAACTCACTAGGAAGTCTCCAAATTACGCTCCCAAGATCCCTCCTTAACACTTCTAGGTTTAATATCAGAATCTACATAAAATTATGTAGAACTGTAGTATGAGTACAATAGATAATGTGTACTCAATAAGAATCAACTTTAACCCTAACGAAGTAGTGACGAGGTTTTGACAAAAGAAATTTACTTTCCTTAAGCTATGCACTTCATAAGCATACATACTGGTGAGAAGTAACCAAAAAACTATGTACGAGATAAACACTGTTAAATGATCAAAAGCATAAATCAGACACTGAATCCGCATATAAAGATGATATGCAACAGTTAGGATTTGTATGAATGCTTCTACATGAGTCTACAATATATATGCATGATAAAACTCAAAGTTTACAATAACCGGCACTTCTCATGCCCTGACACTCTCTGTGTCAAACCGCGTATATGACACCAAGGTAGAAACATAGGAGGACGATGCATGAGGGACAAATCCATTTCATGCTATATCTAAGCATGATAGCTGAATAATCAATTATTCAATAAGCATTTCAATCCTCACAGATATTTCACGTAGCGTAACTATCTCAACTCACACAGACAACTCACATGCCATAACCTCACTCTATATAAATAAATTATATGCAGGAATGTATGCATATATACAAGCAATATGAGTATCTATATGATGTACATTGATAAGAAAGATAAACATGCAAGGGTGTACGGATGTAATACAAATAAGGTATCAAAAGTCTAGACGTGATTCTTATCATGAATAGAATGCTTAAGTAGTCATGCAAACAAATAAAGCATGTGATAGGCAGAACATGTATCAAAAAGGCATAAGAAAGAGTAAAATCAACCCCAAACATGAAATAACCTCGGTATCTGTATATAAGCTTGTGACCTCGCATACTCGTTACCTCCACCCCCCCCCCCCAAAAAAAAAATACATAACATGTAGCACATAAGTCCATGTTTAAAAAAAATTACTCAAGACAAGGTTAGTCAGGATACGTATCTTCTCTAAAGCAGACTTCAACTTTCAAAAATACCTTTTTATCTATCATCGGCCTCCAAATGCCCAAAATCTTACCAAAGAATACTCACAAATGTTAAATAAAGCGATAGAATTCAATTCCAAATGATAAAGTTTTAATGTTTAACCAAATCATAGAAGTCAACAAAAAATCAACCCCCGGGCCCACATGATCAAATTCTGAAATAAAAGTAAGATTCTATTGACCCATAATCTAATGATTCCAAATATTTGATTAGTTTCGAAATTAGAAAAATGCATAAATACCCCCTGACCTATAGCCGGATTCCCAACTACACATTCTACCTTTGCGGGGGTTTTATTACCCTCACCCCTAAACTATTTTAAAATAGAATAAATCCACCCTTGAAATACTACAACCAGATTTCTGCTAGGAAGTGAACTACGCGCCCTAGACAAGTGTATATTTTATTTAAAAATTATTTTTATTTTCTTTCCCTTATTTTCTTCTTTCTCTTTTTCATTTACTCTCGTCACCACCAAACTAAACAACTAAGTTTCACCCTTTGTTCTAATTTTTGGCCCCTGATCTGTTCTTCTTAGGCCTTTAAATGGCTATTGTGGTGATGGCATTTTGGATGGTTTCTATCACCGGTAATTGTGGGGGCATAAACATAGTAGCTCTTATAATTAAGAGGAGAGTAATAGTGAATTATGTGAGTATATGTGTGTTTGCTGGGTAAGAAAAGGCTTCTTCCAGTTTGAAATTTCAAAAACTTTATTTTTTCCGACAGAAAAAAGATTTTTCGGTGATGGATATTTCCAATTCAGAGTGCGCCAGCGATTAATGTATGTTATTGACGGGAATGACGAAGTGGAGGAGAAGAAGGAAAAGACAAAGGAAAAGGAAAAGAAAAGGAAAAGGGGAAAAAAGTAAGAAATTATATATCTAACTAAAAATGTAAAAAGCAAAAAAAAATCTGAAAAATTATTTTTTCTTGCTTCTCACTCTCCCAAAGAGAGTGAAGTACACACACTCTGCCACATAAGCTTTAAGGGTACAAATAATTCTACTTTAACATAGTTTTGGGGAGGTAATAAAACTCACGCAAATGTAGAGTGTGTAGTTAGAAATCCGGCTATAGGTCACGGGGGCACTTATGCATTTTTCCTTTCTAAATCGGTGTTCAAAACCCCAAAATATACTTTCTTAACTTTCAAGTCAAAAACCTTCTTTTTCTCTTTAGATTCCTTGATTTAGAGGCAAAAATGATGATAGATATAAGTAATATTCATAGATCTAGGTTAGAATATTTTACCACAATACTGTAGATGAAATCTCCTTCAAAAATCTCAATTCGTGTTTAGTAGCTCTCAACATGATAAAATAGAGTCCATGTATGAAATGAGATTATATAAGAAGCTGAAATTTGTGCAACTGAAGCAGCTTATATGGGTCCTCGTGTCGCGAGCCCACTATCCCCAGAGCTCGTTTCCTCCCCTCGCGTCAGGAGCCTTTGTGACCCGGTGCTGATTTTGTTGGTTTTTCTCTTCCAAACCACTTGCGAACACTCCGAAACTCACCCGACCCCCTGGGTCCTCCAAGTCATCCCGACTAGTCCATATACCCTATACAAACTTGTCTGAGGCCCAAAACGCATATGAAAATACCACAGTTATGAATCAAGGTCCAAACTGAACTATAAACTCTCTTATGTTCTTCAAGTTTCAACTTTCACAAAATATGTTTGTCACATCCGAGCCTCTTGGGTGCAAAATCGAACATACGTACAAGTCTAACAATACACAAACTTATCAAAACTATCAAATTACAAATCCAAGCTCGTTTACCTAAAATGTTAATTTTGGTCAACTCTTCTCAACTTAAGGCTTCAAATTAAGAACTTAGTGTTTCAAATCATTCTCGAACCCCTCGAAGCCCAAATCATCCACACTCGCAAGTCATAAAACACCAAATGAACTATGAAAAGTGTCAAATAGGAAAATAAGATTCTTAAACTCAATACGACCAGTTAAGTCGTCACATATAAATAGCACCAAAAGTAGTCATTTGTTAAGGGGAGTCAACTGACACCCTACGGAAAATTACAGTATGTAACAGGTCAAATTTTTTATTTTATGTATATATCCTATATTCTGAATCTCCTTAACTTCTTCATATGTTTACTTCTTTATATTTTAACTTCCCTTAGCGAAAATCCTAGCTCCGCTATTGTATTGCGCCCAACCCTCCCTCAGCAAAACAAAGAAAGAAGGAGAGAGATATCCACCTCTATATTGGTACGGAGATAAGATGACATGGGTGGATGCATGTGGAATTAAGGGGTGTCACGCGACACCGCTTCATCGGAAAATTTTACGAGATATATATAGTAATACTGTACAAAAATAATAACATTAAAAAATGACACCACTAGGCATATATTGTCATTTGGCATGCTGGTTAAGTTCTTGATATCTTTCCTAAAATATCATAGGTTCAAACCACAAGATTATATTTTTTAAAAATATTTGAGAGAGCTTCTATTGTTAAAAATTATGGTGAGGTAAAATTGAAACCACGACCTCTTATAACTTAAGACTCTATAAAATCAATGGACTAATATTATTTTTTGTTGAGTAATCTAATAATTAATATTATTTATTTTTCACTCTTCTATAAATATTGATATCGCTTGCGAAAAATCCTACGTACGCCTCTTTCTCCGGAGGAGTACTATATCTCATGAGATATAGTACTTTGATTTTCATACTTCTAGCTAGGCAACTACATTATATCTTTCTCCGGAGGCGTTCAAGATTTGAGTAATTAGTAAGTACTGGTGTAAATTTAAAAAGTACGCGCTCACATGCACGGTCCATAATGTGTGTCTACTTTTCAGTTGCAGATTATTGACTCTACTTAAGTACTTATAACATGTTTTGGCTAAGTTTCTCAACTTATTTTAAAAAATATTTTTTTTACCAAATTATTTTTAACAAAAAGTATTTTTAATGCAGTTTGTATTTGGCTAATTAATTTGAAAAGTACTTTTCGGCAGCAATTAGTGTTTGGCTAACTTTTAAAAAATATTTTTAAGTGTATTTTTCTCTAAAGTGCTTTTCAAAAAGAGTAATTTTGGGAAGAAACTATTTTTTTCGGCTTTTCAAAAATTGGTTCTGCTTCTACTCAAAATTAATTTTTTTTTTTCCTCTAAAAACTTGGCCAAATACCTTAACTTTGGAAGGAAAAAACTCTTTTGGCAAAAAAAAAATATACTTTTAGCCGGAAAGAAGTTTGGCAAAAAACTTTTAACTAAAAAGAAGCTTTGCAAACAGGCTATTAAACATTCTTACTTGTGACAAATAACATTATTACCATAGGCACAAGATTTTCTTCCATGCTCACAAATCGTATTGAATCCCATCATCTTTGTTGTGTTTAATAATTTCATTTGTACATGTATGTGTATCCATAATCGACAATGATCATAGTAAAGGGTAAGGAGGCCGTTTAGCAAGCATATTATGCTTACTTTTTCTGTTTTATTATGGAGCGCACTACTAGAAATTCGGCAAAAACCGATCAAGGTCGACCGATCAACTTTGGTCGGTCAAAAAACCGACCAAAAAACCGTCCAAAGTTGGTCGGTTTTTCAAAATATATATTTTTTATTTTTTTTTTACGAAACCAACCAACTTTTGTCGGTTTTCTTTGGTGCAAAAATGCGGGAAACTATTTTTGAGTCCCACAAAATTTATGTTTCAAGAAACCGACCAACTTTGGTTGGTTTTTCAATTAAAATAAATAAAAATTAATATTAAAAAAATCGACCAAAATTGGTCGGTTAATTCGGCTGGTCATTTAAAAAAAACCGACCAACTTTGGTCGGTAATTTTATTTTTTAATAAAACCGACCAATTTGGCCGGTTATTTTCGTGAGAAAATACAATTAAAGAGTATAAATCAAATAAAAGACAGTCTTAAAACAAAATGTATCAATGGTCTAGTGGTAGAATAGTATCCTGCCACAGTACAGACCCGTTTCGATTCCCAGATGGTGAATCTTTTTATTAAATAATTAAAATACCGACCAACTTTGGTCGATTTTTTTTTTGCAATATTTTTTTTTTGAATTTAATTGACCGGCCAAAGTTGGTCGGTAATTTCCGGCTAACTTTGGTAGGTATGCCTTTCCGACTACAAAAATACTGTCCACACGTAAATGGTCGCGTTTTGGTCGGTTTTTGGCCATTACCGACCAACGTTGGTCGGTTTTTACCGGATTTCTAGTAATGACAACAGATGTCTTTGTAAGCAAAGCCATATGGAATTTTTAAAATTATACTGAAGTATGTGCTTTATAGTAATGTAAAAGCAAAGCCATAATCAATAAGTGAAGTATGCCCTTCAAAGTGATTAAAATTTCCAATCACACATGCATAGTTCTGCTTTGGAACTTACTGCAGGGAATGTTCAATTTAAATAGATTTATGAGCTTTTGAACCCTTAACCAACAAATTTTCAGTTGTAAACTGGGAGTCCACCAAACTGTATAGAGAACCTGGTTTTCTACCAGTTTCCACAAAACACACATACACAACGGTAAGTAAATAACACAATAATATTTTACGTGAAAAACTCCCAGCTCACAGGATTAAAAACCACAACCTACACTTGTAGAATTTTAACTTCACTAACCGAACGACTTTAGATTACAACCTATTATAACCTAATAATTTAAACTCTTAATCCCTGACCTACTTGCAATAACTATATTGCAAGCCTCTTTGTAATAACTCTATTACAAAACTCACCACTTTGACTAACTCTAGTCAAACACAAACACAAGGTTTATGGTTTACAAGGTATCCTACGAGATACGAGATGCTTCTAACTAAGTTGAGTAGGAGTTACAAGTGAATAACATTAACAAAGATACAACAATACTAAGGATACACGATGTCCTCAATGCTGGGATATGGTCCTTCGTTCTGTTGCTATGTTGTTCTGCAATGCCTTGGAGTAAATGAAGGCGGTTGCACACTTGAGAATAAATTATGTTTTAGAATTTGCAAGTGTGTGTAATACCTTACCTCCTGTTGGTAATATATAAGTGAGGTCACTAGGATGATGCAAACAAGTGTCTGGTACACAACATGCTTCAATAGTGATTGTTGCACTGTTGCGTCTGCAGTTCAACAGCTTTAACAGTTATAAAGAGTTGACTTGTACTGTGACCGGAGGAATTGATAGCCATATGTTCCCTCTGCCGTTCCCCTAACTGATTTCATTGGTACTTGTGCCAGACATGTGACTTGTTGTTTTGAGCACGGAGAGGCTTTGTATCAGGTTCCCTATCTGGTTCTTATATAAAATTTGTTAAACCATCAAAACACAAAGGCACAAAACTTATCAATTTTCCCTTTTATTAAGATTAAAATTTAGAATTGAAGTTCCCCCTAAGAACAAGATCTCCACATTTCCCCTGCATATTAGTCATATTCCCCTGAGAACTTATTTCTCCCCTTCAATTTTTCTTCCCCCTTTTGGCATCATAAAAAAAAAAATATCAAGTAAAAGCAAAAAGAAGTCCAGTAAAGTTAACTCATGCCACTTGTGTGCACACAACATAGCTAAAAACAGAACACAAAAGTATAACATGCATAGAGAAAGGACTGAGATGCTCATTAATTTTAAAGAGACGAAAACACAAGTAGTAGCAGCATTCTTACAAAACACCCACAAAATAAACACACTAAAGTACCACAGTCATAGGGACAAGATATCAAAACAGGACACTAGGACTAAAACAATGACTAATAAACTGGACACTGACAAGGAGACAATTTAGGGGGCACTGGAAGAGGGAGGGAAGGACGAAGGGGCAAGGGCTTTGAGGAGAACATCCACTCGAGCATTTGCAGACCGCTGCTCATTGATCAACTTCTCTTTCAGGTTCTCAACCTGTTTCCTCAGCTTTGCATTCTCAGTCGTCAAGCGAGTAACCTCTGCACCCTGAGCACTACTAGAACCAGGTTCCTCTCTGGCTTGACTGAGCTTTCCCTCAAGAATGGAATTCCTAACCTTCAGCCTCTTTATCTTCTCATTAGCAACACTCTGAGTATCAATCAGTTGAGAAATTGTAGAACTACTACCAACTCCTCTTTTCTTATCAATACACTCGCATTCCTCCAAGGTAGTCATTGAGAACATTTGTTTATGAGTTCCCACAACTGCTCTCCCCAAGGGGACTTTGAATTATTCAAATATTTTGGTGATCAAGAACCCATATGGCAATCCATGGTTCCCATCCTTGAAGTCTGTCACCTTCTTCATGTGTTCAATCAGGATTTCGGGCAGGTTGATAGTAGTGTATCCTTCCAATGCCTCTAGGAGAACCAGGTTTGCTATTGATACAATAGAACGTCTATCAGTAAGAGGGAGCACGACTTTGTTCACCATCTCAAATATGAACTGGTATTCTGGAAGCAGTGCCTTCTTGTGCACTCGTTTTACTTGCTGAACAGCCTGAGGCTTTTGAATAAGCTTCCTAATATTTTGGGTACAGGTCCCCTCAATAGTCGAGAGCCCCTCAGTAGGTACATCCAGAATACTCCCCAGTACAGCTTCATCCATAACAAAATCCACCTCATTGACCTTCTAGCAGATGTTGTCATCCTCCACAGTGAACAAATCAGCGTAGAAACTGTGAACGTCCTCTTCATAGACTTTCAGACTCCAAACAGTAAAGAGATAAGTCGATTTCTGAAATTCACAAATTTTAACTAAGTGCCCCATGCCTGACTTGTCAAAAATGTCAGTATCAAACACTCTGCCCCACATCACTTTTTGCTTCTTCAGCTTTTCTTTCCTTTCAAACACTTCCACTCTGGCTCTTTTTGAGGAACGAGGTCCCTCACTATCACTTGGCTTTCTCTTGTGAGATTTCTTCTTCTCAACACCTTTCTCCTTCCTAGTAGGCTTCGCCTTCTCACCAGACTCCTTCTTCTCAACACTCTTCTCTCCACCAATTTCAACACCCTTCCCAGATGACACTTTCTTGGATTTCACAAGTACAAACTTCTTAGAGGATTTACGAATAAAGGAAGTAGGTTCCTCATTCACCTTTTCGTCCTCAACTTCCACAAAATTGGCCGGAGGAAGATCCTCCTCATTCACTAATTTACCCGCCTTCACCAATCTCCTTCTCTTCTTTTTCTCCTTGTTCTTCTTCAGAGCATTTTCAAGGCCATCTTTCTTTTGCTTCCTAGTAGTGGGTCTTTTAAGAATATGCTCTTTAGAAGATGTCCCACCGCTTCTAGCAGTGATAAACTGGGCCACAGTCATATTGTCATAATCCTCCCCACTTCTATCATTTTCTTCTTTAGACACAGACTTTATCTCAGGAATCACAAAATCTAAAGGGACTGCATCAAGGTGAGGGTAAAGAGGAGGGTCAATACTGTCCAGGGGATTTCTAGTGGAGCATGGAGTTTCATACCAAGTAGGAGCATAGTGATCCTTTTGGGCAGAGGGAGCAAGTCCCTCTGTTGGCTCCCCTATAGTATTGACCTGTACCAAGTCACCTTGAGGCATCATGTCCCCATTTTCATCCCCGTTCTCTCTTTCTTCCCCCTAAGCCCCAGTAGTCACATCACTAGATACAAACTCCCCAACCAGACTCCCTTCAGCAACAATAAGTAACATATTTTCTATAGCTTCTTTCTCACCCAAATCTTCCAATAATGCAGAATCAGTAGGATCTAGAGAGGAATTACCTGATGGTAATAGGACATTTAGATCAAACTTTTGAATAGAAGGGGTGTCACCAAGACCAGATGCACAAAATTCTTCACCAAGTCCAGTGACAACCACTTGGTTCACAGTTTCTTCCTCAACCCGCTGACTCGAGACCTATATATCTTCTTCTCCCTCCACTAGTCATTCTACCTCCATTTTTCATGTTGTAGCAAAGGGAGAGGTTGAAGTGACAAACTTCTTAGGAGTTTGATTTTTTCCGCTACGATGGGAACCAGAATTTGATGGAGTATGGGAATACATAGTGGGTGGTAGTTGGTTGGAGATGGGGGTTTCAATAGGTGAATATTGAGGATCTGATTCTAATGGTTGTGTATCGTGAGATGAAGACACTGTAGGTATCTCAATGGTGGCTTTAGGAGACTTTGATTTATGAGAAGACATGGTGAATATTTGAGAGTGAAGACACAAAAGAGAGGGTTTTCCGAGAGAAAAAGAGAGTTTGATGACTTTGATGTAGGCAGTTATGAGTGATACATGTCTTTTGGGGTTATTTAGAGGGAATGAGGGATCAGTTACAGATGGACGCGATGGACTGGGTAGTCAGATCGGTTTGTAATGGGTGTGACGTTTTGGTTTAAAGGATATGGAAAAAGGGAGGACACATTTAATGACGTGGCACACTAACAGTTCAAAATATGTATGAGTGTAAGAGGAACTACTAACCTGAGTCACGGGAACCAGATTCCCAGACTAATTTTGCAAATATGTGCATCATCCTTCGAACAAATTGCAATGTCATTAGCTGCTTGTTTATCCTGTAATTACCATGCGTGTTTACCTGTAATGGTATAGAATCGAGTTAGAAGTTGCCAGAAAATACTTTTTAGCAATTTACTTTACCATCCTATCATAGCCAATCATTGAGGGACCAGGTTCCCAGTTCAACTTGATCAATCCAAGCTCTAACCGGTTCTTTTCAAAATGCTCTGCTCAATGCTTTGGTGAAGATATCAGCTACCTGGTCCTCTATTTTGTAGAACTTCATACAGATGAGACCCTTTTTAATATTTTCCCTGAGGAAATGATGTCGCAGATCAATGTGCTTTGTCCTCTTATGCTGAACCGGGTTCTTTACTATATTGAGGGAACTTGTGTTTTCACATAGTCGGAAAATACACCAAAATCTTCTAATTGTTGCTTGATCCACAGTAGTTGAGCACAACATGAGGTAACTGCTACATATTTAGCTTCTGCAGTGGAGAGAGCTACAAAATATTATTTCTTTGTACACCATGAAATTAAGCATGATCCCAAAAAATATGTCATACCAGATGTGCTCTTCCGATCCACCAGATAGCCAGCATAATCAACATCAGCATACCTAATTATGTCAAAATTATCTCCAGAGGGATAATAGAGGACCATGTCCTGCGTTCCTTTGAGATATCTCAGGATTCTTTTAGTAGCTTTCAAATGATATTCTTTAGAACTTGATTGGAATCTAGTACATAACCCTACACTGAACATGATGTCAGGTCTACTGGCTGTTAGGTACAAGAGTGAACTAATGATACCCCGATATATTAATTTATTTACCGGGGAACCAGGTTCGTCCATGTCTAGACGGTTGGAAGTAGAAATATGAGTATTAATGGTCTTTGAACTTTCCATCTCAAACCTCTTCAGAAGCTCCTTAATGTATTTTTGCTGACTTATCATCGTCCCTTTTGAGGTTTGCTTAACTTTTAGTCCTAGGAAGAAGTTCAGTTCCCCCATCATACTCATCTCAAACTCGCTTCCCATAAGCCTGGCAAACTCCTCACTCAAGGAATCATTTGTTGTACCAATGATGATGTCGTCAACATAGACCTGCACAATTAGTAGGTTCCTCCCTCTTTTCTTCAGAAAAAGAGAGTATTGCCAATTTTTCCTCTAGTGAAACCATTTTACAGAAGGAACCTCGACAACCTTTCATACCATGCATGAGGGGACTTCTTTAATCCATATAGGTCTTGTCAAGCTTGAATACATGTTTAGGATGCTCATCGCTTTCAAAACTAGGTGGTTGTTTGACAAAGACTTCTTCCTTCAAATATCCATTCAAAAAAGCACACTTAACATTATTTGGAACAATATGAATTCCATATGAGATGCAAAAGTAATGAGAATTCAGATGGCTTCCATTCTTGCAACTGGAGCAAAAGTTTCATCACAATAAATCTCTTTCTCTTGATTATAGCCTTGAACTACCAACCTGGCCTTATTTCTCTTTGTATTTCCAAACTCATCAAGCTTGTTTCTGAATACCTGTCTGGTTCCAATTACTGTTCTATCTCAAGGTCGGGGAACCATGTGCCACACACTATTCCTCTCAAATTGATGGAGTTCTTCTTATATAACAGCAATTCAGTCAGCATCTTTAAATGCCTTCTTGATATTTTTGGGCTCAATTTGAGACAGAAAGACTGAGAAAGCAAACATGTTTCTTGTCTTTGATCTAGTCTGAATTCCTGAATCTAGAGGAGTGATTACATTCTGGAGAGGATGTGAGCTTTTGTGCATCCAGTTAGAAACCTGAGTCTTAGGGTGAGAAGAACCAGGTTACGACGTGTGAGATCCATCATTGGCATCCATGGAAGTGTGAGTGCCACTTCTCTGCTCAGCATCAAGGGTGCCTTGCACAATAACAACAATTATATTTTCTTTTTCAGTTGCTATAACGGAGGGACCAGGTTCCTCCAAATCAGCTAGAGGTTCTGTTGCATCATCTTCACTAGACTCCTTGACCTGGCTCATAAGATCTTCCTTCCCGTTTGCCATATCAATGACTTATCCAGGAACCTTTGAATGCTCTCCGTCTTATCATTCTTATCATATAAATTTGTCCCACTTGAGTGGTGTGATTCATCAAAGATTACTTGTACGCTTTCTTCTACACATTGAGTTCTTTTGTTGTAGACCTTGTATGCTTTGCTTTGTGAAGAATATCCAAGAAAAATCCCTTCATCACTCTTGGCATCAAATTTTCCCAACGCTTCCTTACCATTATTGAGAACGAAACATTTGAAACCAAATGTTCTCAAGTAACTCAGCTTTGGTTTTCTCCAATTTAGCAATTCATATGGGGTCTTGTTTAGGAGGTACCTGATCATGCACCTATTTATCAGATAGCAGGCAATGTTCACTGCCTCAACCCAAAAGCTCTTTGGTACGCCACTATCAATTATCATCGTCCTTGGCATATCTTCAAGAGCCCTATTTTTTCTCTCCACAACACCATTTTGCTTGGGGTGTTCTAGGAGCTGAATAATTATGACTTATACCATTTTCAGCAAAGAATTCATCAAATTTTGTATTGTCAAACTCGGTACCATGATCAGATCTTATGCTTACAACATTATGGCTCATCTTTACTTGAATCTGCTTCACAAAGGCAGCAACGACTGGAAAGGTTTCATCCTTGGTTCTGAGGAATAAGTCCATGTGAATCTGGAGTAATCATCAACAATAACAAAGATGTACTTTTTCCTCCTCTACTAGGAATCCTCATAGGTCCACACAGATCCATATGGAGAAGACCGAGTGGCCTTGAGGTACTTACTTCCTTCTTTGGCTTGAATGAGGACCTAGTTTTCTTCCCTTTCACACATGCATCACACCTTGTGATCCTTGAACTTTAACTTCGGCAGCCCACGAACTAGGTCATTATTGACTAGCTTGTTCAACAGATAGAAACTTGTATGTCCCAATCTTCTGTGCCACAGTTTAGCATCATCATCAACAACACTCAAACATATAAGGTCCCCACTGTTCAGATACTAAAAGTTTGCAACATAGATATTTTTAAATCTTTTTGCCACCAGAATCACTTCATTAGTTACAAGATTGGTGAATGTGCAAGACTTTGATAAGAAATCCACTTTGTTTCCTTTGTCGCAGATTTGAGAGACACTCAGCAGGCTATATTTCAAGTCATTCACATAATACACATTTTTAATTGAATGAGTGAGTGTCTTCCTAATTTTTTCAACTCTCAGAATGTATCCCTTTTTGCCATTACCAAAGGACACACTATCACCTTGTAGGTCTTTGAGTGAAAGGAAATCGTCAGTACTTCCAATCATGTGTTTAGAGCAGCCACTATCCATGTACCATCTTTGGTTGCTTCCTTTCACTGCTTCCTCATCGACATCATCATCTTCATCCTTATCAGATTTTTCCATCATGGAAAATATGGATTCATATTCTGTTGCTTCTCTTTCAACGACCATAATGGAGGTGTCGCCTTGTTCATCATTGCCCTCAGATTCACTAGAGGAATCTCCCCATGCAGCAAGAGCTTATTTCACAACATTATCAGCGGCATCTTTTCTCTTGAATTTTCTATTGGGGACCAGGTTCCTCTTGATCGTCTTGTCTGTGTTGTGCTTGTAATGGTCATACTTGTGCAGAGGATAATCTTTGATGAAATGTCCTGGCTTCCCGCATTTGTGACAACAATCATAGCCTATTGTTCTACTAGAGCTGCCCTTTTTCAGAATACCTCTATTTCTATGAACCATTGTCTGAAACCTCCGTGTCAAATAGGCCATGTCAGCATCATCACCACCTGAATCACTATTTTTTACTTTGAGAACCGGGTTCTTCTCCTTTTTGGGTTATCTTCTTTCATAATCCTTTTTCTTCTTCATTTCGTAGGCCTTTAGATTTCCAATGAGTTCGTCAATCATTAGCTTTTGCAGATCGTTTGCCTCCGTGATAGCATTAACTTTGCTCTCCCAAGAACCAGGTAACACATTGAGTATTTTTCTGGCTAGTTTTTTTTTTGAGTTAATTTCTCCTAGAGAATGAAGCTAGTTGATGATGGATGCGAAGCAAGTATGCATGTCCTGAATGGACTCATCATCCTTCATCTTGAAGAGTTCATACTCAGTAGTGAGCATGTCCATTTTTGACTGCTTGACTTGAGTTGTACCTTCACGTGCGGTTTGGAGAATCTCCCAGATTGTGACAGGCTGAGATTCGGTTGTACTCGTCTGGTCCAATACCACAAATGAGGATCTTCTTTGCTCGAAAGATTTTCTCTATGGATTTGCGATCGGCATCATTGTACTCCTTCCTTGTCTTTGGAACTTGAATAGCTATCTCGCCAATTGTTTTCATAGGTACAAAGGGTCCGTCACAGATGACATCCCAGAGCTCCAAATCTTCAGCTATGATAAAATCATGCATTCTTGTCTTCCACCATCCATAGTATTGTCCATTGAATCTTGGTGGTCTGTAAGTTGATTGACCTTCTTCAAGATTTGGTGGAGCAGCCATGTAGATCCTTTCTAGGTTTTAGTCTTACAAAAAGAACATGTTCTAATACCAATTGATGTAAAATAGGAGTCCACCAAATTGTATAGAGAACCTAATTCTCTATCAGTTCTCACAAAACACACACACACACACACACACACAATGGTAAGTAAATAACACAATAATATTTTAGGTAAAAAACTCTCAGCTCACGGGATTAAAAATCACGACCTACACTCGTAGGATTTCAACTTCACTAACCGAGCAACTTTAGATTACAATCTATTGTAACCTAGGAATTAAACTCTTAATCCCTCACCTACTTGCAATAACTATATTGCAAGCCTCTTTGTAATAACTACATTACAAATCTCACCACTTTGACTAACTCTAGTCAAACACAAATACAAGGTTTATAGTTTACAAAGGTGTCCTACAAGATGCTTCTAACTAAGCTGAGTTGGAGTTACAAGTGAATAACATTAACAAAGATACAACAATACTAAGGACAAATGATGTACTCAATGATAGGATCTGGTCCTCGTTCTATTGCTACTTTGTTCTTCAATGCCTTGGAGTAAATGAAGGTGGTTGTACACTTGAGAGTAAATTCTATTTTAGGGTTTGCAAGTGTGTGTAATCCATTGCCTCATGTTGGTAATATATAAGTGAGGTAACTAGGATGATGCAAGCAAGTGTCTGGTACACAACATGCTTCAACAATGACTGTTGCACTGTTGCGTCTGCAGTGCAGCAGCTTTAACAGCTGTAAAGAATTGACTTGTATTGTGACCGGAGGAACTGATAGCCATATGTTCCCTCTTCCGTTCCCTTAATTGATTTCATTAGAACTTGTGCCAGACATGTGTCTTGTTGTTCTGAGCACGGAGAGACTTTGTATCAGATTCCCTATCTGGTTCTCATATGAAGTTTGTTAAATTATCAAAACATCAAGGCACATAACTTATCATTTTCAGAAATTTAATAAATGGATTCTAGATGTAAAATGTGCGATTGCTCTATTTTTTAGCTTACAATTTTTACTTTAATAATTTCTCCCCTTATTCTAAGTAAAAATCCATTTAAAACTTGTGAGAGTTTGTTAGTGGGGAAACAAGAAGTGCACAGTTCTTCTTGTTGAATGCAAAACTGGATTTATAGCATGTTTGGCCAAGCTGAAAAAATCAGCTTATTTTGAGAAATATTTTTTTCAAAAGTGCTTTTCAAAAAGTACTTTTAGAGAAAAAAAGTTTGTGTTTGGCTAATCAATTTGAAAAGCACTTTTGAACAATAATTTGTGTTTGGCCAAACTTTTCAAAAAGTACTTTTATGTGTCAAATTATAAATAAGGACATGAAGAGATTTGCTTAATAGTTAATATTATATAAGTAGATAAATAATTATAAATATTTATTATTAAAGATAATAATTAAGTTTTTTATTTTATTTAAGTAAAATATAAAAATAAAATTGAAAAGTACTTTATTGTTTCAAGATGATTTAAATATATCAAAAAATCATCCAATAAATATGAAAGTTCATCCCAAAAGTCATTTTATATTACTTAATAGTTTAAACTAAGTAAGGTTATTTTGGTATATATAATATTTTGCAAAGGGTATTTTTGGTAGGAAAAAAAGTCAAAATTGTTTTTGTTTTTCGAGAGAAGCTATTTTTTTCTGTTTTTTCAAAACTACTGATGCTTCTAGCCAAAAGTATTTTTTTTTATTTTAAAAAGGGTTGGCCAAACAGGATATTAGAATAGGTTACGGAAGTTCCACTTAACTTGTTACTTTCAAACCACTGACTTTAATCTTTAAAAGTAACTTAGTCGAATACCATAGAAATTAGTTTGTCAATAATTGAGTGAAAGTCTGAATAATTTTCCAGTTTGACATGTATGATTCTCTCTCCACCCTCCCCCTCTCGGTAAAAATGGAATAAAGATGAGTGAGACACATCACATACGTAATAAAATTTTGCACCAAGACAAACTAAAAGAGAAGCAATAGATATACAATAACAATAACAATCCAGTTTTTATAGATATAGATGAAAGTAAATTACGAATCCACTGATTTTATATTCCGAATGACTAAAGGAAAACGTTCATCAATCCAGTTTTGCACTATTCAAGGACTTTTAGCTTGAAATCAACTGATTTCATTATGTACGGTGATCCATTGTGCGAAAATGTTATTATCGCTATTTATGTGGAATTTGAAACTCTTTTTTTGTTTTTTATTTTGATTTATCATTTTATTCATGTCAGTTCGAACTATTGCTTTTCAAGAATGTTAGATTAATACACTTATTCTTTATAATTGTGTAAGGGCTTCCAAAGAAGTTTATAATGTTCCTATTAAAATTTTGAGTTGGATGATCAGTCTCTTGAAAAAAATAAGAAATAAAAAGTGGTAGTAACAATTTTCTCCATGTTAAGAAAAATAACTAAGAATCCTAAATTTGATTCGAGTTAATATTTCGCATAAAAATCATGTATGGGAGTTATTTATGCGAAATATTAAAATTTTAAACTAGTAGGACATCTCCAAGCATTACTAAATAATTTGTCTCGATCAACTGGGTGGAAACTACTTTGACTGATAACGAAAAATAATAGGCGTTTGGACATAAGAATTGTAAAATTCGAAAAAATGGTAAAAAAAAATTTCAAGTGAAAATGATATTTGAAATTTAGAGTTGTGTTTGGACATAAATTTTAATTTGGGTTGTTTTTGAAGTTTTGTAAGTGATTTGAGTGAAAATTTTGAAAAACTGCTTTTTATAGTTTTTCAAATTTTCGAAAATTTTCAAAATGCATTTTCAAGTGAAAATTGAAAATTTTATGAACAAACGCTGATTTCGGAAAAAAGTGAATTGTTTTTAAAAAAGTCTTCCATCAAATTTTATGTCCAAACAGGCCCTTAAAATCTCTGGTCAAAAAATTACTAGTTAAAGTTACCTAACAAACCTGTACTAAAATCAACAGATATTTTAATTAGCAGAAAAAACAAAAAGAGTTACTGTCCATTATTGGAAGCAAGCTATGCCACCTTTTACAATGAAAAGGACACACTTCCAATTCAACCCCAAAAAAGAAGTTCCAATAATTGAAAAAGATTTGCACAAAAGTGAGCAAAATACATGCTGTAATTTTTGGGTGGGACCAAAGAGAGTTTGATCAGTACTTTGTTTTGTTGTTATAAATAGAAGGATATTTTGGAGGTTCATAGGACATAGTCATCGACAGCCATTTTCAAGAACTGTCCTATGAATTTCCAGCTCAATCATCAAAAAACAACTTCTTCTCTACAATCTTAAAGTTCTTGCTAAAAGAAACTTACAAGTAAGTACCCTTTACTTTCTTGAGCAAAAAATAAAGAGTACCACCTACCCTTTTTTTCTTTTTCTTTCTCTTTTCCAGCTGTGCTTTTGCTTTTTCTCTTTTTGGTCCACTAGTTACTCTTTTTTCTTGTTGTAGAAAACAAAAGCCTCCTCTTTTGGTTGTTCTTTTTGATGGGGTTTAGATAAAAAGTGACTCTGATGTGTACTTAGATCTCAATTTTCAAGAAATATAGTGCTTCTTTACTCAGAGTATGCTTTTAATTCATTTTGATTCCTTTTTAGTGTTTTTTGGTAGTTGAAGACTTTATCTTGAATCTTCACATTTCAATCAATAATCCAAAAGGTTCTGTTTTTAAATGGTTTACTGCATATATGTAGTTGGTGATCTAAAAATTTAATCTTGGATCTTCATATTCATTCGTAGAAAGTTTAGGGTTAGGATTAAGGGGCTAGGTTATATTACTTACATTACAAAATTTAGAATTTTGGGTTTACAGTTATATATAGCCTTGCATTGGAATTTAGGTTTTAGGATAGAAAAGTTCTCGTTTTGGGTTTTACTGCAAAGTTGTAGTTGGTGATCTGAGAATTTATCTTTGCATGGTCTTTCTCGAACAGAAAAGTGGAGAGAGAGGTCAAGTTGAAAATTTTCAGGAAATAGAAATTTTGCTTTTCATGCGCTTTCTCTTATTTGGTTGCAAGAAAGCAAAATTGGATTTGTTTGCTAATGGCAAAAAACTTAACTGATAGGAAATAAGATGGGGATTTTGGTTAATGGGATTTCTTCCTTTTGCTTAGATGTGGCTCCAATTTTCATTTCTTTACTAGATTATGCTTCCCAAAAATTTCTCACCTGCTCGGTTCTTATGCTTATAGATGTTATGTTGATGCATATGCTACAAATACTTGGATAAGAGGAGTCTATCTAATCTGCTTCTGTTGAAGGAATATCTTAATCTTTAGGCTCACTGCTGCGGCCTTCTTCAACATTTCTTCTTAATTGACTGATTGATATTTATTGCTGATTTTTCTATGCAGCTCCAGTGAATTAAGCTCTTCCAAAAGTTTTGCTTGAAGAAAAACTCTTCATTTCTGGACTAGGTAAATTTTTGCATCATTACTTGGCGTCTGATTCTCAGTAGACGATATTCAGTCATTGACTTGATGTTTCTTTTCTGTTTGAGTACTTAAGTTATGTCAAATGTTAAATGCATAGTAGTAGTAGATAAATGTTTCATGCTTTACAGATATATGCATGAAAATCAATACAAGAAATAGCTAAAATGGCTGCTTTGGTGCTTTCAAACTGATCGCTCCAACCGTTTCTCTTCATAATAATAATGGCCAGTGATCACATTCTATTTGTATCATTTTGCCATCGATACTAGCAAAAGAAGTATGGGGAAAAAAAGGGACATGGATGGGAAATTACTGCTGTTACTTCCTCTGAGCAGACTACTTAATCTATTTCTACTTGAGCTCCAAAAGGAAACTAAATCATTTGATGCCCTATCTGAGAGTGTTAGAAAAACTATTACGAAAAGTAGTTTATGGGCTAAATATGAAATTGATTCTTTTACCTATATGCAGATGGATTTGACTGCTGGTTTTGTTAAAAAAAACTATGGGACTTGATTTTAGACTAACAGACTCTTTTTGCTTGGTGAACTTATTATGTCTTCCTTGAATTGCTATACTTTATAATTGTCAATATTTCTTTTTCGTTATCCAGGTTCCGATTCGAATCGAAATGGGACTCTCACAATATCCAACTCCAGCAGATGCAGGAGTGTTCTGTGTGATTCTGGTTAACACAGCCATATCTATCTCTGTTGTCAAGGAGATAGTTTGGTCTATTCTTCATGTGATTGGCATCCACTTTGCATCTTCGGAAGAATATTCTATTGAAGTCCCCTTGGACCCGTTTGAATGTCGTGGGAGCCCCTCGGGTTCATATATGGAGGACTTCCGAAGCCGAACCCCTGCAGTTCGTTATGATTCAATGTGTACATCTAATCACCCTGCACAAGAATGCCCGGTATGCCTGGCAGATTTCAACCATGATGTAGAAATAAACCGCCTCTCATGTGGCCATGTTTTTCATAAGCTCTGTCTCGAGAAATGGATCAAGAATTGGAATGTCACCTGTCCTCTCTGCAGGAATTACATTATGCCTCAAGAAGGTGAGGAAGATACTTGTCCAATGTGAATCTAGTAATTTGTGAGGCTACTACTCCATCTGTTCGAGGTGTTCCTATGTACAGCTTAGTAGTGTACAGATTGAATAGATGGATGCCTGATCGGCGTAAGTCTGTAGCTTGTTAAATTGTAATACTCTGCGTCCTCTCATAGTGACGGGTCTCTTTGTTGTGACCAAGTATTCATACATTGTTGTACATATATATTATGATTTTTCCACTTGGGATGTTCTCCATCTTCTAGCTTAGCCAGCTAGCAATAAAGGGAACAATTTACTGCTTGATTGATATGATGAAATGTCACATAATCCTGATAGGTTATCTGCATTTTCCCGAAGAGTTACATGAATTCAAGCAAATAAAGCTTGTCTAATAGTGGAGGTTAACCTATGCATGAATAATCTTATGTATCATATGGGATCTTGATTCTTCAATTAGACTCCCTTTAACTACATTTAGGAGGAACCCTTATGCACACAAATAAAGCAATAATAGTTGTACTGTCCTTTTTTCAGTAGCAGGACATGTCTCTCAAATTAAAAATATTGATCTTCCAATATGGAGCACTCATTCAGAGTGAAGTTTGATAGACGATTTTTTTTTGATAAAGTAAGCGGAATTTTATACTCCCTCCGTTTCAATTTATGTAAACTTATTTCCTTTTTAGTCCGTGCCAAAAAAGAATGACCTATTTCCATATTTGGAAACAATTTAACTTTATGCAATGATTTATAGCCACACAAAATATATGTGACTCATTTTACACCACAAGTTTAAAAGTCCTCTCTTTTCTTAAACTCTGTGCTCAGTCAAATGGGTTCAACGGAGGGAGCATATGGCATCCAGTAGATGCAAGGTGTACAAAAGAGAGTACTTACAAAAAAAAAACAGTCAGCTATGAACAAAAAGGAGCTAAGCAAGAGCTAAAGAGCTAACAATCAAAAAACTTCATATGACAGTCATTAGGAACTAAATTATGCCAACTATACAACTATAGAAAACATCTAGCCTTAAGCACCATAGAAGGAGTTGATATCCCGTCAAAACATCTGCGATTCCTTTCTGACCAGACACACCAAAAGATGCAGGCAGGAACCATCTGCCAGATTTTCCTGATGGACTTATCAACTTTCCAAAGAGACCAGCATTCATAGGCTTCTTTGATGCTTTGTGGCATAACCCAACTGATGCCAAAAATAGCAAGGAACATGTACCAGATATCTGCAACAACTGAGCAGTGAAGTAGAAGATGGCTGTTAGTTTCTAATTATTGAAGACACATGAAGCATCCGTTAACAATCGGAATGCTTCTTCTGCTTAAATTATCTTGAGTTAATGTAGCCTCGTGTAAGGCTATCCAGCTAAAACATTTGACCTTTGTAGGGAGTTTTGTTTTCCAAATAAATTTTCATGGCCATCTATCAATAATCTCATTAAAAGAGCACAAATGAGAGTATCATGGTTTTACTGAATAAAGACCATCCTTCCACTTCAGGCTATCAGCAGATTCTTGCACAAGTGAATAGCCCCCCAATTTTTCCAGAATGTTGAAGTAGTTTGGTAGCTCCCAATCTTGGAAGTTTCTCCTGAACTGAATGTGCCAACAATTATCTTGCCAATTATGAGAAATGGTTGTGTTCTGGTCACTAGCAATATGGAAAAGGCTTGGAAACTCATTCATTAGGATGGTCCCCTCTATCCACATATTCTTCCAAAATCTGATGTTGGCGTCGTTTCCACTTTGAAAGAGGTGCTGCTGGAGTTCTCTGATATGCTTCCATGGGCCAACTCCATGTGGGCTTCTTGAGAGCAAAGTGCACCAGTGATTTTGAGAGCCATGTTTTTCCATTACAACCTCCTTCCATAAAAAGCTTCCTGGTTGGCTATATCTCCACAACCACTTCCTGAGCATGCACTCGTTATGGATGGTTAGGTCCCTGGTTCCCAAACCCCCAAATTGCTTAGGCATGGTAATCTTTGTCCATTTAATAAGACGAAATTTGTGCTCGTTGCGGCCTCCTTCCCACAAAAAGGTTCTTATAATTCTATCTAATTGCTTGGCCACCTTGCTTAGAATTGGGACAAGGGACATTAGATAAGTAGGGATACTATCCAATACACTATTAATGAGTGTCAGTCTTCCCCCCATAGAGAGATATTGCCTTTTCCAAGAAGCAAGTTTATTTTTAAATTTCTCTACCACTCCATTCCAAACCTCTAAAGATTTATTTTTTGTACCAAGTGAGAGGCCAAGGTAGGTGGTAGGTAAAGAAGTTGTACCACAACACAGAATCTCAGTCAACTCCTCTAGATTAGGAACATTATTAACAGGATATACATTGCTCTTTGACATATTGATATGAAGGCCTGAGAGCGCTTCAAATAACTGAAGAGTGAGATTGAGATATAGGACTTTGGATCTCTCTGCCCTATAGAAAATCAAGGTATCATCAGCATATAGCAGATGGGAAACTGAGAGAGAAAGACCAAAATTAAGACCAACATGGAAACCACTTAACCACTAGATCTGTTTGGCTTTGTCTACCATCTTACTAAGACACTCCATCGCCAGAATAAAGAGAAAAGGTGAGAGAGGATTACCCTGTCTTAGCCTCTTTTGTTGAGAGAAAAAACCCACTGGTCCTCTGTTGTCAAGAACTGAAAATTTTATCAGTGATCTGTCTGCCTTTGATAAAAGCATTTTGACGCTTTGAAACCAGACCTTCTATCATCTTTTTAAGTCTTTCTGCAAGAAGTTTAGCTACTATCTTGTATAAACTACCAATCAAACTAATTGGCCTATAATCTTTGAGTTCGATAGCACCTTTTTATTTGGGAACTAGAGCAATGAAAGAGGCATTGCATGACCTCTCCATATGACAATTTCGATGAATAAAATTCAAGGCAGCTATCATGTCATTCTTGATAATCAGCCATGCCTTCTGAAAAAAGGCCATAGTGAAACCATTAGGCCCCGGAGCCTTATCAGGAGCACATGCTTTGATGGTGGAGAATACCTGATGAGTGGTGATTTTACCATTTATTCTAGTCTCTTTTTTTTAGTTTTTATGTCCTTAAATTATAAAATGAGGTGATTTATGGTGTGCATTGCTAGATTTTCAAGTACAATAAGTCTTGAAGAGAATTGAAGTCAATTGAAGTGGAATTGAGCAAAAAAAGAGGAAAAGAAGTGCAAAATTTCTTCAGTGAAACGGCATTTGCGGAAAGGTGCGGGCTTCTGCGGGCCCGCACCTGCGAGAAAAGGCCGCTTCTGCGGAATAGGAGAAATTACATTGGAAGCGCACCTGCGAAGACGAATCCGCTTCTGTGGTTGAGGTCCGCATTTGCGAAGCCGCTTTTGCGGTGACATTTTCGCTTCTGCGGAGTAGTATTTTCCACCAATGGTCGCTTCTGCGGTCAACGGGCTTCAGCTATGGATAGTCTTGGCATTTCACATTTACTCCATTACAACCCCACAAATACACGACCTAGCTTATTGAAAACACATCTTTGGCCAATCTCTGGACATCTTTGACATTTCTTGACTAGAGAACAGAAGTTTTGGAGCTAGGGTTCTTGCACACACACTTGGATCTTGAAGATTTGAAACTTTTGGTTGAGAATTTCTTACCCATTTATGCTCATTTCTTCATTTTCTTGCTTTGTATTGAATATCTAAGTGTGTAGTATTTTTTCCAACACTTGAATCTTATTTATGGAAATATTCATATTTAAAGTGTGGATTAAATATCTTGTTGTGCTTATGTATTGACGAGTTTTATCTATATTGAAGTGAGTTATTATTTTTTTTATTATTCTTGTTCTTTAATGTTTCCAAAGGGAGTATCTAACCCTAGGACTCGCCCATTTACTTCGAATTGATTTTGGAAAAGATAATTTGGGGTTGAGAAAGATTAATTAACAAGAACTTGAGGCGTTAACCCTCACTTTATAGATTCTACCTAGGGATAGGATTGAACTACTTATAGCCATATTTGGGTGTGCTTAATCTATTAATTTTTTTAGGGATAATTCAATTAGGAAGTCTTGTTAGTCTTCGGAAGAATCTATTATAGAATTATTACCCGAGGCTAATTAACATAAACTCGCTCATATTTATAAAATCGTGAAATACATTGGATCGTTACTTGAGTGTAATTCCCAATGCATCCATGCTTGTAGCCATTGATCATTTTAGTTGCTTTCTAGGTTAGTTTATATTTTTGCAATTAGTTATAAATATTTTCACAATCACCTTCTAAGTGTTTGGCTTAGCATAATACGTGATAATTTTCTTACACGCCTAATCGCCTACGTATTGTTCTCTGTGGGATTCGACTCCGACTCATAGTTGGATAAATTATATTGAATGCGACCGTGTCTATTTACTTTTTTGTAGTGGATTTGGACGTCACCAATACCTCTTATTCTTCAAATAAGCTTTCCAACCAGGTTATGTCTCCTTCAGAAATACTTGCTAAATCATCAAACCTAGCTGTAGGTATCCATTGTTCAGACTCAATATATAATTTTTGATAATAATCCAGAATTTCCCCCCTGATCAGCTCCTTATTTTCAATGATCTCATAATTCACCTTCAGCCTATCTATGCAGTTGTTTCTTCTATGAGAACTAGCAATTCTTTGGAAATACTTGGTATTTTTATCCCCTTCCTTCAACCATAAGCATCTGGACTTTTGTCTCCAGGACACCTCCTCTGATTTTGCTATATGCTGAAGTTCAAACTTCAAAGCAAGCATCTTGTTTCTTTCCACTAAAAGACTGAACTCTGCCCTCAGTGATTTGTTCAAGAACCATAAGTTCCTCCATAATCTTGCTTATTCTAACCTCTTTCTTGCCATAAACTTCTTTATTCCAGCGTGTTATATCTTTCTTCAGTATTCTTAACTTCTGAATGAGTACATAACCTGGCCTTCCATTTATGTTGTAACTTTGCCACCATTATGCAATATTTTTCATAAAACCTTCTACTTGCAACCACATATTTTCGAATTTGAAGTAGGAAGAATTCACCTCTCAGTCCCCATTTTCCAGGAGCAAAAGCTTATGATTCGAGAAAACTCTAGGGAGTGAAACTGATTCACACCTTTGAAGCACTCATTCCATTCTGGATAAATGAGGAATCTATCTATTTGGGATGCTTGATAGAAATTTCTCCCCTCGAACAAGTGTAGTAGGCCCCTTGCAGAGGTAGATCAATGATATCCAAGTCTTGGATCTGAGAAGTCCCTCATTGCTCTAGACCTCTTAACACAATTGTGCCTCTCACTCTTAAATCTGCATATGTTAAAATCACCCCTTATAACCCAATTTTCAGCCCACATTCCCCTGATTGTTGCCAATTCATCCCACATTTTACTTATTTTTAGGTTTGTGTGAGGGCCATAGACCCCTAAGAAGCACCATTTGAACTCATCCTGCAGACTCTCCAGAATGCAAGATAAGGTGTAAAACCCCTGATGAATCTGAAGACAATTCCATTATCACTTATCCCACATAATTACCATATCCCACTGTTGCCACAAGACTTTAGCTCTGCCCAACCTGCCCACCTATTCCCCCATATTTGTCTACATAATTTGACAGTCCAGTCTTTAATTTTTGTTTCTTGAAGGCAAAGAACATCAATCCTCCACTTATGTAACAAATAACTTAAAGTATCTCTTTTATTATTGTCATTTAACCCCCCACACATTCCAACTTAGGATTTTGAGCTTCATTCAGAAAAAGCTTTGAGATGCCTACCCCTATCCTTCTTAACCACCTTATCATAGTTTAACCCACATTTCAACCTTTTTATTTCAGTTTCTCCTTTTTTTTTTACTGCTCTTTTTTCCAGAATTTGACATGTCTTTCTGCTTTAACTGGAGTTGTCTTCTTTCTTCCATTCGCAGGATGATGTCGAACAATTCATGCTCAAAGCCTGCAACATTGATCCCAAAAGCTTTGCAAGCTTTACCTATAACTATTTTCGTCGACCTTGAGGTGTCAATGACGGCAGGTTCTGGAAATATAGCTGAACCAGACCCCTTCTCATACCATGGAAGCATTAGAGAATTGTTGAGAGAGGGAGATGAGAAATCAGAATCATTCTCATACATAAGACCCCATGACAATTGTGGTTGTTGAAGCAAGATTGTGTGGACCATTGAGAGATCAACTTTATCATCAGCATCGAAATCTTAACTGTTGGTTTCAGTTGTGGCTTGGAGTATCGAAGATGGCGGCACAACGGTCTCTATGGTGATAGAAGTAGATGGCTGGGCGTCAGAGAGTGCATTAAAACTAGAAAAATTTACCTCATATATCAAAAGTTGATACCTTATTTATTATAAATAAATACCTTTTTAAAAGAATTATCTCCTATAGCTACCTTTTAATTTTTATAGCAAAATATCTATTGATGGCCACTTCCTACCTTTAAGCCATTAAATACGCTGTGTATTATTTTTCTCTCTCTCCCTCTCTCTTCCCTCTCTCCTCCTTTCTCTTTCCTCTTTTTTTTCTTTTTCCCCCGGTTTTTTCTTCCCCTGCTTTTAGAAACCCTAGCAAGGGCTGTGCTCTGCCAACGACAGATCCGGCCAGCGACCACTTCCCTCCTTCCTTGTTGTGTCACCCCTAACCCCCTCCTCCGGGCGGCGATTTCTTTCACACAGTTGTGTTACACATTCTAAATTTTTCTTAGATTTTGCATTGATTGTTCATGTTTGCCTTGCAAGATCTGAAGAAGTTCTGTCTCTAGTTTCCGTTTGATCCTTTAAATTGGTGCTTCTTCAACAATTGTCTTCATTTAACCGGCAGCGACGCCCCACATGGCGACAGCCTGGATATCGGTGGATTGGGGATGAAGTTTGGGACTGAGGAACTTGAAGAGTCTGTTACCTTTTTTTTTATTGTATTTCAATGTATCTCGCTGTATTCCATGTATTTCATTGTATTCACTATATTTATTTTTATTGTATTTCAATGTATATCATTATATTTCATGTATTTTATTATATTCACTGTCTCGCTGTATTCCATGAATATATTTATATATTTTTTTAATTAAAAATTTATGTATATATATATATATATATATATAATATAATTTATGTATTCAGATGTATATATGTATTCAAATGTATCTGCAGTATGTATTCATATGTTTTTGCACTATAGATGACCTGCTATACTTCATGTATTCAATGTATTTTTATGTATTTAACTGTATTCAATGTAATTATATAATTTTAATATGTAAATCTATTTGTAAAGATACCACTAAAAAATATTTTAGTAAAGATACCACTAAAAAAAGTAAGGATGGATTGAATCTCTGGAGATTGCTTTGTTTTTGGGGTGTTTTTCGGTTGATGAAAATCTTTTTTATAACTTAAAATACAAATTTTGTGTGTTATAATTGAGTTTGTTGAGTTATATTAGGAGTCTATCGCGTTAATTGATTCACTTACCGTTTTTAAACACTTGAAGACCTTTTTTTCTCAAATTTCATTACTATATTCACGAATACAGCTCGCGAATACAGTCGAATACATTCTTTGCTTAGCTGGACTCCCCTGTTTTTCGCCGAGTTTTGCTATTGTATTCATGAATACAGTAGCAAAAATACATCGAATATAGTCTATAACAACTGAAAATATAGCTATAGGAAGTAATTTAGTAAATGGTAGCTATAGCAAGCTAATAATCACTAAAACATAGTGGTTTCTGAAAATTTCTCTTAAAACTATTAGCTAATGGGATGGCAGAAAGCCCAATAGCTTTCCAGTATGTTTTGGGTTGCTTCTTCCTGATAGGCCTCATTTTATTAGCCTCCTTCTTTGGGCCTTTACTGTAGAAATTACTTTATGAGGCTTGGCCCAAATCATGTGAGTGTTGCATAGTATTTTTGCCCAGTGAAATGCCCTTAGAATTTGAATTTAAAACAACCACGTGCTGACTACAGGAAGGGACTGATGATTTCATTTGTTGGCTCGAGGAAACAGTAGCAACAGTCTCTCTCTTTCAAAGGACCGACGAGTTTTTTTCCGGCGAACTGCACATATTCATCAGGCAAAATAGCAATGTTATAGCTCCAATCACCCACTTCCACCACCACCTTGGGTGGAAGCTCCGGCAGAGATTTCTTCACGCAGATTCGAGCCCACAATAAATTGAACTTTGACTTTGTGTCAATATCGATTTCGATATAGGCTCTGTTGAAATTGTCAAAAGTCCCACATCGGTGGATGACAATTTTGAATGGAAATTTCACCCTATAAAAGGAGGCCTAATGTTTAGGATTTAAAGACACCTCTCATTTGCCTTTTATCTTCTTAAGGCATTTGTATCTTCTCTCTTTAGTATTATTTCACTTGTAATTTTGGAGTGAAATAAAATATTGATTGTGTCCGAGGAAGTAGGCAAAATTGGCCGAACCTCGTAAATTCTGGTGTTCTTTTATTGTTGTCTTATTGTCTTGTTTATTATTTAGTGGTTGTCATAATTTTTGGTATAGTAGTTGTGACTCATTCACACTATATACATTTGACTTCCGCAACAATTGGTATCAGAGCCAAGGTACTGTCTAAGTATGCTCTGTGGTTGCAGCATAGTCTGATCTTCCACATCAGAAAAGATCTATCTTGGTAACTGAGTCAAGGTTCTGTCTGAGTATGCTCTGTGGTTCCAGCTTAGTCTGATCTTCCACACCAGAAAGGAAATAATCTTGATTTGTGTCGTCAGCTACTAAATAATATTTGTGTCAAAATGGGAGACAGTAAACAAGAAGAATCTACATCAAGTGTCAATAATACGTCATCGTTGGCATCTTCGCTTATGACAAGAATTGTGTCAAATGCGAAATTTGCGGTAGAAATTTTTGACGGGTCAGGACATTTTGGGATGTGGCAAGGCGAGGTTCTAGATGTTCTTTTTCAACAATGGCTAGATCTTGCCATTGAAGAAAAGAAGCCAGATGTTATTGGAGAAGAAGATTGAAAAATTATCAATCGTGTTGCTTGCGGTACCATTCGATCCTACCTTGCTAGAGAGCAGAAATATCCATACACAAAGAAAACTTCTGCAAGTAAATTATGGAAAGCACTGGAGGATAAATTTTGAAGAAAAACAGTCAAAATAAATTGTACATGAAGAAGAGACTGTTTCGCTTCACCTATGTTCCTGGTACTACAATGAATGAACATATCACCAGTTTCAATAATTTGGTCACAGATTTGCAAAATATGGATGCAACTTTTGATGATGGTGACTTGGCCTTGATGTTGTTAGGGTCACTTCCTAATGAGTACGAGCACCTTGAAACTACTCTACTCCATGGAAATGACGAAATTTCTCTCAGAGAAGTCTGTTCGGCTTTGTACAGCTATGAACAAAGAAAGGGAGAAAAACAGAAGGGCGGAGAAGGAGAAGCACTAATTGTGAGGGGTCGTCCTCAAAATCAAACGAGGACTAAGAAGGGAAGATCCAAGTCGAGATCTAGACCCAGCAAAGATGAATGTGCCTTTTGTCGAGAAAAGGGGCACTGGAAGAAAGACTGTCCGAAGTTGAAGAATAAGGCCAGACATAACAATGGAAAGGCCATTATGGATTCAAATGTAGCTGATTGTGATGATTCAGACTTCTCATTAGTTACAACAGAGTTATCAACATCATCAGACATATGGTTGATGGACTCGGCTTGTAGCTACCATATGTGTCCCAACAAGGACTGGTTCGTGAATTTTCAAGAAGGAGAATATGGAGTCATCCACACAGCGGATAACAGCCCTCTTACCTCATATGGCATTGGTTCAATAAGATTAAGGAGCCATGATGGAATGATCAGAACATTAACAGATGTTCGATATGTACCGGGTTTGAAGAAGAATCTCATCTCTGTGGGAGCCCTAGAATCAAAAGGGTTCAAAATCATTGCAGAAAATGTAGTGATGAGAATATGCTCCGGTGCACTAGTGGTAATGAAGGCTAATCGGAAGAACAATAACATGTACCGCTATCGTTGTAGTACAGTTATTGGGACAGCAACAGTGACATCCAGTGATGACAAAGAGGCAGAAGCAACCAGGCTATGGCATATGCGCTTGGGATATGCTGGAGGGAAATCCTTGAAAGCTCTATCTAATCAAGTATTGTTAAAAGACGTAAAGACTTGCAACTTGGAGTTTTGCAAGCATTGTGTCAAAGGGAAACAGACAAGGGTTAAATTTGGTACAGCGATCCATAATACTAAAGGCATTTTGGATTATGTACACTCTGATGTTTGGGGTTCTTCCAAAACACCTTCATTGGGTGGGAAGCACTATTTTGTAACTTTTGTTGATGATTTTTCTCAAAGAATGTGGGTGTATACAATGAAGAGGAAAGATGAAGTGTTGGGAATTTTTCTCAAATGGAAGACGATGGTGGAGAATCAAACAGGCAGGAGGATCAAGTGTATTCGCACAGACAATGGAGGTGAATACAAAAATGATCATTTCAATAAGGTCTGTGAAAATGATGGCATCGTCCGACACTTCACTGTCAGACATACACCACAACAGAATGGAGTGGCAGAACGTATGAACCGGACTTTACTGGAGAAGGTACGGTGTATGTTGTCCAATGCTGGCTTGGGCAAAGAATTTTGGGCTGAGGCAATTACATATGCATGCCACCTCATTAATCGTCTACCATCTGCTGCTATTGATGGCAAGACACCATTTGAAAAATGGTATGGAAAACCTGTTGTAGATTATGACTCTTTGCACGTGTTTGGCTCAATTGCATACTATCATGTGAAAGAGTCAAAATTGGATCCGAGAGCAAAGAAGGCTATATTTATGGGGATTACTTCTAGAGTCAAAGGATACCGCTTATGGTGTCCAGAGACAAGGAATATTATATTCAGCAGAGATGTTACCTTTGATGAATCTGCCATAATAGATAAGGTGACAATTGAAGATGTCAAATAAACTGGTGGTGCATCAAAGCAGGTGGAGTTTGAGGGAAAATTTATTTTTCCTATGCAAGAAGTAGAGGAGGAAACAAATGAAGATTACCCTCTGGAAGAAGAGCCAGTAGAAAGGGAGATTCCAACTCAGGAACCTCGACAACAACTTGAATCAATAGCAACCAGCAGGCCAAAAAGGACAATAACGAAACCTGTTCGTCTTATAGAGACGGTTGCTTGTGCAACCTCAATTGTAGCTGATGGTGTTCCTACCACTTATAAAGACGCAATCCAAAGTTCAGAAGAAGATAAGTGGAGGATTGCCATGAATGAAGAAATGCAGTCCCTTCATCAGAATCATACATGGAAATTGGCCAATCTCCCGAAGGGAAAGAAAGCAATTGGGTGCAAATGGGTATTTGCAAAGAAAGAAGGATTTCCTAACCAAGAAGATGTTCGCTACAAAGCAAGATTGGTGGCTAAAGGATATGCTCAAAAGGAGGGAATTGATTACAATGAAGTATTTTCTCCAGTTGTAAAACATTCCTCCATTAGAATTATGTTGGCTTTGGTAGCACAGTTGGATATGGAACTAGTTCAGATGGATGTAAAAACTGTTTTTAGATCGGAAACATGGAGGAGGAAATCTACATGACTCAGCCAGAAGGATTCAAAGTTGCTGGAAAAGAAAATATAGTATGCAAACTTGAAAAATCGTTGTACGGATTGAAACAATCTTCTAGACAACGGTACAAGCGATTTGACAAGTTTATGTTGCGGCAAGGGTACAAGAGAAGCAAATACGACCATTGTGTGTATTTGCGCAAACTTAATGATGGTTACTTTGTATATCTTCTCCTATATGTTGATGATATGTTGATAACTTCCAAGAATTCGGAAGAAATTGATAAGTTGAAGATTCAACTGAAGGAGGAGTTCGAGATGAAGGATCTGGGTAAGGCAAAGAAAATTCTTGGCATGGAGATAATAAGAGATAGGCATTCAAAGAAACTTTGTTTATCTCAGAAAGAATATTTGAAGAGAGTACTACATCGTTTTGGCATAGATAAGAAGACTAAGCCAATTAGTACACCACTTGCTCCCCATTTTAAGCTAAGTACTACTATGTCGCCAAAGGATGAAACTGAACAGGAGTATATGTCAAGGGGTACCATACGCAAATGCTGTTGGTAGCTTGATGTATGCAATGGTTTGTACGAGACCTGACATTTCACAAGTCGTTGGAGTTATTAGCAGATATATGCATAATCCAGGAAAGGAGCATTGGCAAGCTGTGAAATGGATTATACGGTATATTCATAGTACTGTAGATGTTGGGTTAGTTTTTGAGTAGGAAGGCAATCGGTCTGTAGTTGGATATTGTTACTCAGATTTTACGGGTGATCTGGACAAACGAAGGTCAACTACTGGTTATGTGTTTACTTTTGCAAAGGCACCAGTTAGTTGGAAGTCTACTTTGCAGTCAACAGTTGCTTTGTCTATAACAGAGGCAGAGTACATGGCTATTACAGAGGCTGTGAAGGAGGCAATTTGGCTTCAGGGGTTGCTAAAGGATCTTGGTATTGAACAAAAAAATATTACAATTTTTTGTGATAGTCAAAGTGCTATTCAATTAGCGAAGAACCAAGTTTATCATGCAAGGACGAAGCACATTGATGTTCGGTATCATTTCGTACAAGAAATCATAGAAGAAGGTGGAGTCACGGTGAAGAAAATTCATATTACGGAGAACCCTGCTGATATGCTGATAAAAGTGGTGACTGCGATCAAGTTTCAACATTGTTTGGATTTGATCAACATTGTTGAACACTAAAGATTGAAGATGAAGACACAACCAAAATTTATTATTAAGAGAAAATTGAAGATGTGAAATTTTGCCAAGGTGGAGATTTGTTGAAATTGTCAAAAGTCTCACATCGGTGGATGACAATATTGAATGGGAATTTCACCCTATAAAAGGAGGCCTAATGTTTAGGATTTAAAGACACCTCTCATTTGCCTTTTATCTTCTTAAGGCATTTGTATCTTCTCTCTTTAGTATTATTTCACTTGTAATTTTGGAGTGGAATAAAATATTGATTGTGTCCGAGGAAGTAGGCAAAATTGGCCGAACCTCATAAATTCTGGTGTTCTTTTATTGTTGTCTTATTGTCTTGTTTATTATTTAGTGGTTGTCATAATTTTTGGTATAGTAATTGTGACTCATTCACACTATATACATTTGGCTTCCGCAACAGCCTCCACATACGTCTCCAATTGAGTGAAGGGTACTTTCTGATGAGGCATGTAATGGGATGCCAAATGCTCTAATCCATTTATGCTCTGAATTTGAATTTTCCATATTTGAACTAGACACTGGTGACCACCACTATAGTAAAAGTTTTCTTCCGTTCCAGAACCACTCCCCTTTTCACTCTCATAGCCTCCTATTGCGACGGAAGTCGGAATAAGAATTGGTTATGTGCTAAGGCTGTTACACTTATACCCGCCGTGACTTGCCATCTCTTAACAAACCAGCTTCGCAGCACCTCTGATGATGGCGATGGACTAAATGGGTCGTTGAGTGTACCAATCAAACTGCTAGATAAATACTCCAGGGCACTATTTGTTGCATCTGATTTGATTTTAACCATGTTGTCCACCACTGTCGTTGCGTTCATTACTTCATTCCCTGTTCCGACCATTCTTGTTTGCTTGCAGCTTCAATGTACGGCGTTTCTGGAGCAGTACGACGGAGAATGATGCGACGTCTACCCAGAAAATTCAGAATCTTCCCCGCTATGTCCCTCCACCCTGTGTTGTACCCATCTTCTGGTATTATCACCCATGATTTTCTATCCCCCAACCATGCCTCAATCCTTACAAAACGGTCGTAATTGTTGAACGTCTGATAAACCCTATAAGTGTAGGCTTGGATCTTTCTCCCCCATCTCCGGCATAGATCTCTTGTACCCAACGATGCCTGTTGCAACTTCTCACAGACCCATCTAAGGTTGATAGATGATTATGTAAAGGACTAGCAACCATTGATCAGTAAACCATTCCCGTCTGCTAAGCATCGGTAGCCAGAGTCACTCGATACTTGTGTTAGGTGAGAGGTAGCAAACGTTTGGTGAAATAGTCGGAGTGACCTGGACATCATCATTATCAACAAAACAAGATGTGATAGACCACAACTAACAGAGTTCCTGAGGGATGAGAATACCAAACTTTCTGTATCCTAATTTTTTCTTTTGAAGTTTCTAATTGGATGCGGATACTCAATAGTAAGAGGATGGTGCATCAAGCTAAACTATTCATTACATCATCCGAGATGGAGAAATAAGACGTGTAATTTCCAGCTTCATTTTTAGCCCGTAAGTATTGGTAGGGTTGTCCGAAAACAGAACAAAAGCTTTGCCATAGGGGGTTCCAAATAGCTTTGCCATAAATTAGTATGAAAATCACAATATTCTTACAGATGTGTTTCCTCATTTGATGAGTCAATTTTTTCTTTTCTTTTTTTGGGTTCTAGTACAGTAATCTGAGCTCTAGTTTATAATGTAACGGTTCCAGAAGGGGAGCTACAGATATTTAAAAATCCGAAAACTAGACCGCAGAAAAATTATTATTTACTTTACCTGTTAACGTAACATTGGAAAATTGATGTGTTTTCAAATGGATAACGGAAAAAAGTAGGAAAAGAAGAGGGGAGGACTTTTGGGTTGCCAATAATGAATAAACCAATTCCTTTCTCCTCGGAATTGACTCTTTTTTCTCAGAGCATTTTGATTTATAATTGTTCTAAAAAATTTCAAAAAACAAATTGACATTTTCTTATCGAAAAACAGATTACCGTTTCGTAATGTAAGAATTTACATTTTCAATTAGTATTTCTCATAAATTAATCCAAACACTACCTTTTAAGAATTATTTACGAAACGACTAAAGCAAAACAAATTTAACCTGCCAAGTTATGATGAGATTTATGATCATCGCCTATTAACTGAGGTTAATGGCATTCCTCCGGGGGGGCGTATCTAGGTTATTGGACGTGGGTTCACGTGAATCTATACTATTTTTTCTAAACTATGTATAACATTATTATATCTTTTTTAAATTACTTAAATATAAATATGTGCACCTAAGTTCAAAGACACTCATGGTACAATAATTATTGGGTGAACCTCTACAAGTGAAATTGACGGCTCAAATCCACTCCGGACGGTCTTGTTTTCAATACGGATTATAAATATATATGTGAAAATCACTAAAATTTAAAAAAAAAATAATTTCAAATCTATTTTTTGAAAAGTATTATGGATTCATGGTAAGAGCCTAAAGTTAAACCGATCAAATATAAATTTTAGATCCACCTCTTCATAGTAGTTCATCCAACCTCTTAAAATCCTGGATCCACGTCCGCATTCCTCAATCTAAGATCATTATTATTTTACCCCTCAACTTTTATTGGACTTAATAATATAATATGACGGTGCCTTAATTTGTTTCGTTTACGTGTAAAAAAAGAGGACATAATTGGGATGTCCTTAACTTACACAGAATAAATCACATAAACTTGTCAATCTATTTAATAAAATCCTTCACGTACATAAAACATAATTTAAACATTCTGAAAATTTCATCATAAATATTTGGCATAAATAGTCTCATCATTATTTCAAAAGGATAATCTAGGCCTTGGCCAAAATATATAAGGGCCTATAGGAATGACATCGTTATCATAATAGGAGAGACCAAACAGAGTTATGATATAAATAGCTAGACTTCACACAGTGTTCCTAATACTTGTATGAACATAAAAGGAACGGATAACGGTCAAAAATACCCCTGAACTATTGAAAAAGGTTTTAAAATACTCTTCATCTACCTATTGGGTTAAAAATACTCCTCCATCCACTTTTTTGGTTCACTTATGCCCTTTGATCTTTAGGTCAATGCTGAATTTAAAAAATAATTATTTAAATTTCACGTGATAACTTTTTATTGATCGAAATTAAAACATCTAACCTATTAGAAAGACCCACTCATATCTACCCGTTTTTCGGACTAACCCGCCCCAAACACTAACTTAACCCGAATAAAAAGTTCAAATACAAAAAAGACGCCTCACTTCTATCTAACCCATGGATTTACATGTGTTCATTATCATCAAATAAAGGTTCATAAACAAATTAAACAAACAAGAAAAGCCTAGCATGAATGAGCCAATGATTTTCTTGACAATAATGTGGGACGGAAAACAAGGGGTAGTCCAACGGTTTATGATATCCTCCAAACAATCACTTTGAGATCTTTCCGCTATGTGAAAATGATTAAATTAAACTCCTCTTGAATATAATGCAATTTGTGTCTATCGTGCAAATTGAACTGGATGCCATAACAAGAAAAAGAAAATCACGTAGTAAATTTGCGTCTATATGTTCGCTGCAACTTCTATGGAGCTTTTGTTCCATGGAGTTTGATAGAAGTGGGGCCTCTCTTTTTTTTAGTTGAACTTTTTGATCGGGTCGGGTTAGTGTTTGAAGCGGGTTAGTACGAAAAAATGGTAGATATGGGTGGGTCTTTCTAATGAGTTATGTTTTAATTTTGGCCAATAAGAAGTTGTCACGTGTAATTTAAATAATTATTATTTTTTCGCATTGGTCTAATGGTCAAAGGGCATAAGTGAACCAAAAAAGGTGAATAAAGGGGTATTTTTAGCCCAATAGGTGGATAAAGAGTATTTTTAAACCTTTTCCAATAGTTTAGGGACATTTTTAACCCTTTTCCGTAAAAGGAACGATGGCACCAGATATAAATCTCCGACTCATCTAAAAGGATGATGTCTATTACTTACAGCCATAGAAGTAAGAGTGAGGCTTATCAAAATAAATCAATAGGTGGAGGAGATACGTAGCACGTATATAACAGTATCTGAAACATAAAATAAAAGGTTGAGTATAATTTTTATAAAATTGTACCTCCTAAATATCATTTAATCCTCCCAATAAGGTTTGAGGAAGTCTCCAAAACTTAAGGATACTTGCAATAATAACGATATATCATAAAGCATTTCACAAAAGTTCATTGTTCTAAGAATAAACTCTTTGTGAGCCAACTCATAAAACATATTAACTTTAACACTTTAACTTGAAAGCAAATCATACATTTGAAATCAAGTAAAACATACAAACATGAATCTTTATCATGGACACTTTCACCGTAGTTTTATGCATTCAAGAACATCTCATTCACTTTTTGGTATAATCTTAGCCGCAGGAATCACATACTTGAATATAACATAAAAGATAACATTATTCAATCTAGAATATATATATGGAATGGAAAGTATAGGTTGCTTGTTCATACGAACCTTACTCACATTTAAAACAATCTTCATAAACATCAATTCATGCATTTTTAGTAAACGTGTATGCGTCCAACTTACCTTGCTAGTTTAACCTTTCAAATACTTTCAGCCAGTAACAATCAATCTACATTAATACGGTCAATTTTGATCAACGCTTGTTCATAAAAATCCACATGACCTATTTAGGGCTTAGCATTGGAGACAAGCCACCCAAACTTTATTCCTTCAAAATTATGTAAAATAAATCTAGTATATTCGATTATGTTATGTTTGGAGATCTCTAGGTTACAAATTAGGAAAGTTAGTTGAACCCTCTAGACACTCACTTTAGTATGAGTGCTTGAGCCTGATAAATTGGGTTGATAGACGGGTTATTACATCGAGTAGGTAGAGTGTATTAATAAGTTGGGCCTAATTTCTAAGGCCCAGTTCTAGCAAAAGGGGCCCAGTCTGTAATATTCAATTGAGGTGTAATAAATATACGATAAGGAGCTGAAGATCCAGACAATTACCGGTACATTCTGTTATAGCTCCCTAACTACCTTTTCTCTTTCCTCCCCTCTTTCTCTCTCATAATCGTCTTCTTCTTCTTCTTTCAAGTATCATCTGTAACGTTAGCTTGGTGGATCAGTTGTAACTCATTTTCATTGATAGTTGAATAATAAAAGCTTGTTTCTCCATTTTTATCTTCTTATTTTTCTTTAGTTCTTTCAATAAATTTTAGTCTATTACAAGTTGGTATCAGAGCATCTTCCTGGCACCATGACAGTACCAAAAACTTGAGCAAAAGTTACAGAGGATAGTGTCAAAAAATTGAAAAGTCAATTGCGCAATTACATGGCAGAGACCAACAAAAAATTGGAGTCGAATGACTCTAAAATGTATGAATTAAATCATAAATTTGATTTGATGATGGATAAATTCTTCGCGAGCACGGATGTAATCTTAGGGAGTACTCCAACAAGTTCTCACACGATTGAAGGGTCTGGTAGGAAGGATGATGGAGACCCATGAAACTTCAACTGGCAGATTCCATTGAACAACTCTACCTCTAATATCGATTGCCCTTATTTTGAGGATTGAGATCCCAGATCTTGGCTGCAGAAATGTGAGAGGTATTTTCATTACAATCACATAACTTATTCATAACACAAATTAAAAAATGGCGTGCTACATCTAAATGGGAGGGCAGAAGCTTGGTATTTCTCTTACCAACTGAGTAGAGGCACTGTTAAATGGAATGATTTCATAGAAGAAATTTATAAAAGATTCAATGATGCTGATAATAACAACCTCAATTTGTTGGGAAAATTTTAAAAGGGTGGAACAAAATGAATGGGTATTTAGAGATATTTAAGGACTTGAAGGCATGGGTGTTGATTAAACATCCCACTATACCTGAAGAATTTTTCTTGGAGTTCTGCATTGAAGGACTTAAGGAAGAGATTAGACACACAGTCAAGAGCTTGATCCTTATCCCTAAGTCATGCTGTGGAGAAGGTTAGACACAAGGAGGAATTATTGGAGTCCATGAGCAGGAAGAATAGAGTTTATGGAGGAAGACAATCAACTCAATTTAGTACCCTTTTGCTAGTACTACAAGAAATAAACCCTCTAGGTTATGTGCAGAAGGAGGGAAGTCATCATGCATCAATCTCAGGGACCAAACTGTTTGAGGCCAGAAAGACCAGGAGAGAGTGCTACAAGTGTGGTGAAAAGTATTTCCCTGGGCATGTTTGTAAGAGTAAACTACTGAATGCCTTATCTGGTACTACTAATCATGAATAGTTGGAAATAGGACCTAATCAGGAGAATGAATTTTTCCCTGATGAAAACTCAGAAATAGTTATTGATGAGGCAATCAACCTCAATGAACTATCAGTAACTATGACCTCTACAACAATCAAACTGAAAGGAGTATATGGGAAACACGTGTTAATAGTTTTAGCAGACATTGGCATTACTCATAGATTCATAGCTAGTAGTACTGCCAAACAACTGTGGTGTGCAATCCAAGAGGATGTGCCTATGCGGGTGGCTGCTACTAATGGAGGACACCGGATGAGTTACCAATCTTGCCCTCAGCTCAAATGGAAGATTCAAGGGATTTATTTTGAGCATAAACTGAGATTATTGGATATAGGGGGTGTGATATAGTCCTTGGAGTACACTGGATGAGGAAACACAATCTAGTCTTGTTTAATTTTATTGGTTATAGATTGCAGGTGAGTGTGAAAGGAAAAGGGGTGGATTTGAAAGGCTACTATGAGGAAGGTAAGTTACAAAGTATGACAACTACTGGTGTAAAACACATCTGCTCAAGAAAGAGCAAGTATTATGGGCACATCTGTTCACAATCACCATCAAAATCACAGAAGAACATAAAGGCATACCTGATATGATCCAGGATGTAATTAATGAGTTTTGGGGAGTGTTTGTTGAGCCAAAATGCTTGCCACCAAGGAGGAATCATGACCATCACATTCCACTTAAACCTGAGGCAGCACCTGTCAGTATCAGATCATACAGGTATAATTACATTCAAAAAAATGAGATAGAGAAATAAGTTAATGAAATGCTTAGCAATAGTACTATTCAACCCTATCATTCCCATTCTCTTCCCTTGTGTTATTAGTCAAGAAACAAGATGGGAGTTGGAGGTTTTACATTGACTATAGAGAGCTAAATAAGATGGCAATTAAAGATAAGTTTTCAATTCCCTTGGTGGATGACCTGATGGATTAGCTAAATGGTTCTTGCATTTATTGAAAAATTAATATAAGAGCTGGTTATCATCAAATAAGGATGAAGGAGGGTGACATCTTTAAAACTGCATTTAGAACACATCTAGGGTACTATTAGTTTAGGGTCATGCCTTTTGGCTTGACCAATGCCCCTCCTACCTTTCAAAGTCTCATGAACCATGTGTTCAAGCCCTTCTTGAGGAAGTTTGTATTGGTATTCTTTGATGACATACTAGTCTATAGCTCTTCTATGGAGAATCATGTGTTACATCTCAAGAAAGTTTAGAAGGTACATCTTTATGCAAAGCTGTCCAAATGTACTTTTGGACATGATAGGATGGAATATTTGGGGCATATCATTTTAGGAAAAGGAGTTTTCACTGACCCTGCCAAAGTTGAAGAAATGATGAACTGGCATGTACCCAAGTCTGTTAAGGCTCTAAGGGGGGTCCTTGGTTTGACTAGCTACTATAGAAGGTTTGTTAAATTCTTTGGAATCATCAGCATGCTACTAACTAACTTGCTGAAGAAGAACTCCTTCCAATGGACTGATGAGGCAGAAGCTGCCTTTCAGCAGTTAAAGACAGCAATGTCAACAGTACTAGTGATAGGCTTGGTTGATTTCAAAGTCCTTTGTGGTAGAAACTAATGCATATGCTACCGGGACGGGGGCTGTACTAATGCAAGGAGGAAGACCTATAGATTTTTTCAGCAAGGCCTTGGCACCAAAGCATAGAGGCTTATCTACTTATGAGAAGTAATAAGTAGATATTACTGTTGACATGGAGACATTACTTGCGAGGGGAACATTTCATTGTTTAGACAGATCATCAAAGCCTAAAGTATCTACTAGAGTAGAAGGTAACTACAACCTTATAACAGAAGGAACTGACAAAATTGGTGGGACTGGACTATGAGGTTCAGTACAAGAAAGGGAGTGAGAATAAGGTGGCAGATACACTTTCAAGAAGGCAGGACGAAGATTCTACATTATTGGCTATATATACTATACAGGACACTTGACTGCAGGAAATTAACATCAGTTATGAGGATGATCCAATAGCCTTACAACTACTGGTGAGTTAACAGTTGCTCCTAGCAATAAGGTTGATTATTCATTGCATCAGGGAGTCATAAGGTATAAGCAGAAGATCTATGTGGGAAGGGACACTGATCTCAGGAAAATATTATTGCAGACTACGCACTATTCTACCATTGGTGGACATCAAGGCCATCAGTGTATCTATAAAATATTACAACTTCTCTTCTATTGTCCTAACATTAAAGGAATGTTTGTAAATGAGTGGATGAGTGTGATGTCTTTCAAAAAGTGAAGACAGAGAATATTCACACCCCAGGATTGCTTCAACCTCTCCCAATTCTAGATCAAGCCTGGCAAGACATCTCCATGGACTTTGTGGAGGGACTGCCCAAAGTTGGGAACAAAAATGCCATGCTAGAGGTAGTTGGTAGGCTCACTAAGTATGATCATCTTTTGGCTCTCAAACACCCATTTTCAATGGCTGATCTATTTCTCAATGAGATCTACATATTACATGGATTGCCCAGAGACCAGATCAATAGTATCAGATATGGATCCTATTTTCACTAGCCATTTGTGGCAACACCTCTTCAAAACTATAGGGACCAAACTGAATATGAGTATAGCCTACCATCCACAATCAAATAGGCGGACAGAATAACTTAACAGGTGTATAAAAACCTATCTGTGAGCAATGGTGTTTGATAATCCTAAGCTATGGTCCAAATGGCCCCATTTGGCAGAGTGATGGTATTATACAAATTTTCATAGTGCATTACAGACAACTCCATTTCAAGCCTTGTATGGGTATTCCTCACCCTAACTACCAACATGATCCTCGCCTAATGTCGGTCAATCACTAGCAGGGTTGAGTTTGGCTCAACTCCAGCACATGCTACAAACTCAAAAAGAAAATCTAAGTAGAGCACAAGATCACATGTAATTCTACGCAGACAGACTTCGGTCAAAAAGGATATTAGAAGTCGGGGATAAAGTCTACCTAAAGTTACAACCCTACCTACAGTATTCTATTGATGTGCGCAAAAATGTGAAGCTTTGCACCAAGTACTATGTACCTTATAAGATTGAATAGAAAATCGGGTCAGCAGCTTACTGATTGGAGCTTCCACCTGGGTCGCAACTTCGTCCTGTTTTTCATGTCTCAAGACTGAAACCCTGAGTTGGCCCAACCATAGTTCTGGAGCGACAACCTCCCCCCTGTGATGCAGATGGTCGAGTTTTGATTTAACTTGTAGCCATTCTTCGGCGCAAAATGGTCAAAATCACTAATGGTGTGGGAGTGAAATTGTTGGTTCAGTGGGCTAATCTGAATGAAAAGGAACCTTCTTAGAAGGACTGGGGTTACATCAAGAGTCGATCCCTTGAGTTTATTGCACAACATCAACCTTGAGGACAAGGTCTTTCTCGAAAGGGATGGGATTGTTATGTTCGGAGATCTCTAGGTTACAAATTAGGAAAATTAGTTGAATCATCTAGACACTCACTTTAGTATGAGTGCTTGGGCCTGATAAATTGGATTGATAGACGGGTTATTACACCGAGTAGGTAGAGTGTATTAATAAGTTGGGCATAATTTCAAAGGCTCAGTTCTAGCAAAGGATGTTCAGCATGTAATATATATATATATATATATATATATATATATATATATATATATATATATATATATATATATATGAATGAGTGGCTGGAGAAGCAGGCAATTACCGGTAAATTCTGTTACAAGTACCTTTTCTCTTTCCTCCCCTCTCTCTTTCTCCTAATCGTCTTCTTTTTCTTCTTTTTTCAGGCATCAACTGTAAAGTTAGCTTGGTGGATCAATTGTAACTCATTTCCATTGATACTCGAATAATAAAAGCTTGTTTCTCAATTGTTATCTTCTTAATTTTCTCTACTTTCAATAAATTCTAGTCTATTACATATTCTTAGCATTTACCCAAGCACTGAAGCCATTAAAGTAATACATAACTCAATAATCATGTCATATCACTAATCATCTTCTTCATCAACAAACCCAACAATTTCAGAACTCAAGATTCTATGGTTTATTCGATCTGTGAGTTAAATGATGTTTCTAACTCTTAAACACCTTTAATACCCTTACATCAATATAATTGGAGGAGAATTGTATTAATACCCTTACATCAATATTGGTTTCAATGTATTTAGGGGTTAATAATTGTAATAAATGAGTGGAATATACTTAGTGTTCTAACCAACTAGCCAAAACCCATAATTCCCCCAAAAATATATATAGTCCAGAGGAGCGCGGCCTATACGCTCCTGTTCTCTCTTCCTGGTTCTATTTTTGCACTTGCTCAAGTTTCCAAAACTCCTTATTAAACTTCAATGTTGACTTTTCTTTGATACTTTGCTCATTCAACCCACTTCTAAATTATATCATACGCACCTGAACATATCTCAATCTCTCTCTCACCTTGGTTAAAAGAACAGAAACTGCTTGACTGGGATATCACTGATCTCTGGCTAGTACTGTAACACTTTAACACAAAACATGTTCAGGATTAGTTCAAAATTTAATTACATAAATAAGGGATGTTGTTTAGTACTTTCCAAAGTACCATAAATCTGTTTTAATAAAATATTATGAGATGACACAAGTGGAAACATAGCTTCATTCATTAGGATTCAGGACCATAGCTGTCATTCAGAGTCCTGGGATTAACCCCCAGAGAACCTAATGAGATTTGACTCCATGTTCACAATATTTTGTTAAATTAAGGGAGGAGACTGGAGCTGTCATTCTATCCAGAAACTATCATCTTAGCAAAGGCTACTTGAAGATTATGAAGGGAAAACAAAGCTTCAACAATTAGAAGCTTTTTGAGGAAAGGTTGAATTGCAACACTTGGGCCAAGCCATTAAAACATGGAAAGTAGTTGGTCCTAATAGTGAGTTTCTGAGCTTCCAAAATTCAAAGAGCTTGGACTCATGTTTGTCTGTATGTCTCACTGAAATAGCAATAATATTTTGATATTGCCAATATGAATCCAAGATATCAAAGAAAACCACAGTTTTTCATGTGCTGTTATGATATCCAGCATCTTAGCTAATCCAGCAGATTCTTTTAAAATAAACACATTCTGTACCCCTTCACTTCTTGATAATGTACATTTCTGTACTGAATAATCGAAAAGACAAACCTAAGAAAAAATACAAAATCACATTAACTCGGGCATCGGCAAGATTTTAAAATTTCCAATGTACCAACAGCTTTAAAAGCTGTATCATACCAATTTACCCCACCATGCTCACCACTGTTAAGTAATCCAGCAAAACTGAAAGAATGCAGGATCTTTGCTTGTGCCAAGCACCAATTACAACAGTCAAAACTGAAAGAATGCAGGATCTTTGCTTGTGCCAAGCATCAATTACAACAGTCTAACTACGTCTGTTTTCTAATGTCAAAACTAACTTTACAGATAAAGAAGATTGGAGCCAAAAAAGGGAAGAAAATGTATGAAAATCCCCTAAAAACCACATTGCTTTAAGGAGCCCCAAACCTACCAAAGAAGGATATATAGGAAAGAAACTCGAAAAAATGACTGAAAAGAAAAGAGTTAATACTGAAAACTATCGAAGGGCTACCAAAATGTAATGGAAAATCGATTTGCTTATGCCTGCCAGCCTCAAAACTAAAAGACTGTCACTATTCGTTACAGGAGGATATACCCTTTGCATCCTCAATCCCAAGCAAGAAAAGTGATACCTCATTGTTTTTTTTCCCTAGGAGGGGCATTCTCTCATAGATTTACAGTCAACCTGAACAGTGATTGTCTTTTTGGCATTTGCTAGATGCTGCCTCCATCTCCAAACTTGTGAATTCCAATCAATAATTTCATTTCTTCTTTTCTTTGTGGTTTACAAATGACAGGAACAGCTCCTTAGTAGCTACTCGGCCAGTTAATTTGTGAATGTTGAGGCTGCTGATAGACAGTGGCTGTTGGTCCTACCATATCAACTGGACCAGCCATCGTCTGCGACTGTTGCATAAGTGGATGAACAGTCTGTGCAGTCACCGGTTGTGCTGGATGATAAAGACCAGCAAGGTTTCCGTGGCCAGGTTGTGCGGGAGTAAAAGCCACTTGACCCTGGGGTAGGTTATAAAAAGAACTTGCTTGCAAGCTGGATAAATCTCGGCCTGGAGTAATCCACACACCTGAGCCCTCACTCTGCAAAAACAAAATTGTTCATTTCTATAGAACACATTAATAAAGTAAAAACATAAGAGACGATAAACACAGCCAAGAGAGAGAAGGTCAGAATCAATGGGCTCAGGCCCTACATAACGATGCTATTTCAGAACAATCAACTTTAAACTTGGAAACCTTTATAAGAATTAAGAGGTGGGCATAGAATCAAGGTTACACGTTAAATTATCTCAAACAACAAAAGATTTGATACTTGTCTTTGTCACTACTCCAAAACTCAAAGCAACCAGTATACAAAATTATTTACCACATAAGTCAGAAGGATAAATCATAGCAAAAGCTCATTCATAAATTAGATTTCGAAATGAAAGCAAATATCTCAGTTTCAAAGGAGAAGCCTTTCCAGACAGACTGTAGAAACATGCCAGTTCAATTTCCCAATGTACAAGTCCCCACAACCAGCAGGTTGATTCAATCAAGAGCAAAGGTGTGACTGACAAACAATGTTACTCGACACCCGCACAAGAACAAAGGAATCGTGGAAACTTCCTCAAAAGGACTGCCATGTAACACAACATCTGTTTTGCAACCTTGAAGAAAGCAAACAAAAATTTAAAATGTTGAAGGCAAAGTCTACACAACACTCCAAGGGAACCCTTAGAACCTCCACAAAGGAGGACTGCCATCTAAAGCAAATATATATACACACATGCATAAACTATAAGAATACACACGCAAACATCATATATAGAAACTCCGGAAACTGCAGGAAAGTACATATATATTTATTTTTTCCGACGGTGGTATCCGGTCACCTGGCACACACCTCGACTATTCCACCGGGTACCTACTACCTCACACCAGTTCAGGTACTAGGTAGCTCTGCCCACCAATGCTTACGCAGATAAGGAATCACCCAGAGTTTTTTGTCTCCGCTGGGATTTGGACCCAGAGACCTCACGGTTCTCCTCCTACTTCATTGACCACTAGGCACACCCTTGGGTGCAACTGCAAGAAATAATACAATATGCAAAGCAAAATACAAAACACAAAAATCAATTGTTTCACCTAAAATTATGTTCCATAATTTGCTCTTCACTAAGACTACACTAAGCGTACACTAACGACCACTCAAAAAAGTGAAGATCATACTCCAATAAATATAAACACCATGATAGCAGTTTCCCCTGAGACACACAAATATTCACAGAAAGTCCAAGTGTCAATATGGCTCTCCAATGTAAGCGAAAAAATTTAAAGAATCATTGGTTAAAGTGCAGGGGCAGGAGATTTTCGAATATTTTAGAAATGCTTTAAAAGAGCAGAAATAGCCTCAAGATTTCTTTAATACAATGTCCATCCTCACTAACACACAAGTCCCCTGCCCAATAACGAAGCCATACTTTTCACTAAGGGGAGTCAAAATTTAAAAATAAATAAATAAACGAAGAAGTCAAGGGATTCAATGCATAATATATATTACATAAAAATTCTTAATTTTTACCTATCTAAACGGTGTATTTTTTCGGCAAAGGGATGTTAGACTGTCACACCTTGGAGCTATGTGGCTCAGCTACTGTCCCTCCACTCCCCCAAAAAACCCCAATATTGAGATCCAGCAACACCAAGTTTCTCCAGCATATATTGCACTCCCTCCGTTTCAATTTAGATGAGGTAGTTTGACTCGGCACGAAGTTTAAGAAAAAAAAGACTTGAAACTTGTGGTCTTAAAAGCTCAAGGGGTAAAAACTTTATGGGACCATGACAGTTGTGTGGTTATAAAAGCTTCTCATTAAGGGTAAATGGGTAAAATAAAGAGTTTAAAGTTGAATTGTTTCCAATTGTAGAAATGTGTCATTCTTTCCGGAACGGACTAATAAGGAAAGTGTGTCATCTAAATTGAAACAAAGGGAGTATCATTTTAGACAATATACAAATGAAAATTTACAATTACCATACTTATCCAAAAGAAAATTAACAATTACCATATTGCATTCGGATTAATTATCATATAATTATCAATTAGAAATTCAGAACTAGTTTCATCAATTCTCAGCTCCAATCAGTTTTCAGCCCATCATCATACTGCTCAAAGCATTTCAAGTTCTCAAGTAATGATTATTTTTACATGGTTTTCTTTCACTTTATTTGGCAAGGTTAGAATGATGCAAATATCTTTTCACTAGAGATAAATCAATATAGACCTATTACTCATTTCTCTTTCTCCATCCTTTTTGGGATAGCACCCCCTTGCTGCTGAACTCAGGGGTTGATCTTTCATCACTACACAATCTCTTTTGCTCACCGTTCGAGAACTTTAAAGATGATGCGAATAATGTCAAGTAAATATTTCAATAGTGAAAAAGATAATATTAACATTGATTTAAACTAAACACAAGATCAACCTGTTGTTGCCCATTCACGTGGACATTGTTTTCCTTAAATTGAGCAGCAGAAAGATCATCATTAGAAGCAGGGTTTCCAGCTGCTGTAGTTGAACTAGGGTTATAGTTGGCTGTGGAGGATCCATATGGCCCATACGAGCCAGGCACTCCACTGTGAGTTGAGTTTCCTATATTAGCTCCTGGCCTATATTGTGAAAGTGAGTATCTGCCAGCAGCAGCGGATGGTGGAGGTGGATATACGCCACCAGCCTGAGGTTGCTGGGGAAATGCACCATTGCTTAAGAATTGATGGATGGCTGTTGGTGGAACATAATATGGTGAAAAGTAGTGAGCGTATGGAATATAATTTGGAGGATAATGGGGTAGATGCATCCCTGCAGCTTGTCGAAATACAGGGAGAGGTTGCTGAGTTACAGCTGCTGAACTTTGCATAAGCCCAGGAGCTTGAGTTGCAAGTGGTGTTGGAGCCGCTGAAGATAAAACGAGAGTGTTTCCTCCCTGCAAATCATTCTAAATACATATCAGTAAGTATGTTAGTGTTGAGATTACCTGAAGTTAGCAAGTTCAACATCAAACAGGTGACCCAAGAAATAAACTATTTTTCTGTGCAAATTATTAACAAATAGATGTGCTATACTTCTGTGGAGAGTTATGATGGCACAAAAATCACCAGAACTTAAATAAAGTTTGTTCCGTCATAAATACAGAAGGGACTGCTAGCACCAAGCACACGATTTTACAGCAGATTGTCAAAAGCTATCTTGAATAGATTTACTATATACTTGGTGGCTCACTGCAACATCTAAGAAGAACTCATACCATTAGCATGAACCTTCTAGTGAATCGAAAATTAGTAAAACATCAATTTCAAACAGCAAAAGTAGGCATCTCAATACTTATAGACTAAGTTGCTCGGACACGGATGCGGTGTCCGACACGGGTGCGGATCTAGAGGTCGGATCCTTCGAGATGTAAATTCTAAGATTCGGAAATACGGATCCTAGTACGGATACGGGTGAGGGGATCCGGCTAAAAATAATTCAAAAAAATAAAAATATAAAAAATCTCTAAATTTTGAGAAATTTTGTAGAATACTTACGCATAGCTTGTAAAGTGTGGACTTCTTTTTTATTCTCAAGTTGTAGATAAGTAAAAAATTGATTTCCTAGATAAGGTACTATCAGTGTTGTAAATAGCGAGCGCTACGTCGTTAATAGCGTGCGGCGACGCGAGGCGAGGCAGCTGCACTTTTTTGATCTGTTGCGTTGAGAATCAGAAAAGGCGAGCGCCTCTGCCTGTGTAGCGAGAGGCACTGCGAGGCGACGCTATTTGAAAAAAACGGAAGAAAAGGCAGCGATTTAGATTAAAACACAAAATTAGGGTTTGGGTTTCACTTCTTCTCCTTCAGCGACGGGCAGCGACCATTTCTCAGCAGAAAAATTAAGACTTCATCTTCTTCTTCTTCTTCCATCATCAGCCATCAGCACACTAACTCAGGTATGTTATTTTTTTTTCTTTTCTTCTTCTTCTCCTTACTTCTTCTTCTTCTATTTCAGCTGTCTTTTTCTTTTTTTCTTCGCTCTAGTCGACTTCACCATTGCTGTCTAATTCTTTTTTCTTTTTCTTCTTCTTTCTTCAGTGATCAGCTCTTTCTTCTTTCTTTGCTCTGTTTTTCTTCTTCTTTCTTTGCTCTGTTTCGACCAGAGCTCTGTTTTTTTTTTTGGGTTCTGTTTTTCGATCAGAGGCAGAGCAGAGGCAGTAGCCCTTTTTTTTGTTTGCTCTGTTTTTTCAATTATAGACTTATAGTCTTATAGAGTAGAATTAATCGCATATTGACTTGATAATTTTATGAATCTACTATGACTATCTATTGAGTCTTTAATTTTTGAATTGATATATTTATTAATATATTATTGTTATTGAGTTTTTAGTTATATGTATATAATATTTTATGTTTTTGTATAAATTGTCACTTCACATCAAAAAGGCGAGCGCTTAGCTGCGCGCCTCTCGCCTCAGTGAAGCGGGCCCTCGTCGCTATTTGTCGCCGCACGCTATCCAAAACACTTGGTACTATTTGCTTCAAATTTACCCTAGTTTTGGTTCTGATTTAAGGAATCAAATTGTATTTCATCTCGAATTTTTCCATCCAACGTGGTCAAAGTACCCAAAATTGTTTGACCAGATTCGATATAGATCCCATACCCACACCTATACTAGTGTCGTGTCAACACGTGCGGCGCCTAAACTGCCATGTCGGAGCAACTTAGCTTATAGAACTTAGAAAGCATTTGCTTAAAATGACTCAGGCTTCTAAGAATACAACTCCAAAACATTTCATTAATGTTCACTACACTATGGAAATTATGTACAGTGTGAAAAGGATTTTATAATTCTCTAAAAATATCTCTGTCTTATCACATTTTCTTGAACTATACAAGTCATATAAGTTTATGTAAACAGTCAACCAACGAGAGACATTGAACTGAACCCTGCTAGAACTGCAACCATGATGATAATTCTGATTTGCACCAATAAGAGCTTTTCACTGGGTTTTTAGCAGAAAAATGAACTTTCCGTCTAAGCTAAGCACATCATTAGTAAAGGAAATTAAACAATGGATAAGTCAAGAAAGCAGAGAGGAAGAACTAATTACTATACAAGGGAATACAATAGACAGAAAAACAGTTGATGCGAAGAAGGGTAAGGGAAGCAGCGAGAGGTGGGTGGTTGTAGTTATGTGTGCTTCAAGAGTGAATAACCTGAGCACAAGGGATTGGAACTTCCTGGCAGAAGGACCATAGAGATGCTACAGCAATGATGAGCAGCGTGACTAGGTCACTGAGTTTTTTTTTTTTTTTTTTTTGATAAGTAACAGAGTTTCTACAGTTTCTACAGTTTACCATTCCATTGTAGACTCTGGTAATCATCACATTTGGCTATCATTGATCCAAGCTGTACAATAATGGCAACTATAGTCCTGTCTAGAGTACCAACTTTAGGAGGAAAAACAATTCAAAAATGGTTAAATCATGATAGATTTTAAGACGAAAAGTCCAATTTATTCCAACTCGTCTAGTCCAACTTTAAGGGAAGAGAAGACAAGAAACCAGAGGAGTGGGAATATGAGTAGGAGTGAGGTGACAAGCATATTCCAATACTCAGCCAAAGGCGTAACTGAGTTTCTCCCACATATATTCCGCAAAGGTATTGCTAAATACCAAATGTAGCGAAGCCGCCTATCATACAATTCCAAACAGAAACATTCATCTTTCTGTCTCTGGGATCATTATTATTTCACTTTACATCCATGCACTATGAAACCCTTAATAAGCTGTCAATTGCATTACTCTGCCCCCCCCCCCTCCACGTATCCCCCCCCCCTCCACGTATATTTTCCTGGATAAGAGTAATATAAAAAATAGAACATACTACCTGATAAAGTACTTTCATACCTCTTGGGCAGGTTGAGAAGTTTGTGGAGGCACAACTGAAACATTGCCATTGTACTTGGTAGAAACTCCCGCTGATTGAAAAGGTGAAATGCGGCCATCACCATCAGCACTGGAGCGGTAGAACTGGGCATAGTAGTTTGTTGGGTCAATTGGTTGCTGAACCTAGAGGAAAAATGAATTGTTTTAACAATTCTCGAGTATGAGAACTAAATTTTCTTGCATTGATAATATATTGATTCCACATGGTCTCAAACTTTTCGGGATATGTCAAATCATCCCGAACAACGTTATTTACTGCTGTCAAATATTTCCTACATTCAACATTAATTTAGACCCCACCTTAACTCAATAAAGCATGAGATTCGAGGACCTTGCCACTCACAAATGAGGTGAAACCAACACTGATGACACATATTATGAGTCCATGACAAGGTGTTAATCTAACTATGGATATTTTACCTACTGTACTTGCAAGTTTCTATACCAATTTGATCTAAATTGAAGCTTCAGAACCAGTAAAATGACAGTACATAGAAAAAGAACATCAGAGAATGAAGGCTTACAACAAAGTTTGGAAGACGAGAAACATCATGAGACTGTAATTCAGAGTTTTCAAAAGGTGCAAGCTGACTGCCTAATGTTGGTGGCACAAAACCAAAACTATAGTTGGGGGATGTACGAACAGCTGAATACTGATGGCCTCCTTGCAGAGTCTCTTGCTTAGATTCACTGTACTCAGGGACAGAAGGTGATACATCTTCTGGCTTTGCAGATAAATTCTCCTGCCCACTTGAAGGCGGAGACTGGTCAGAAAAATCTGCGGTGGTTGGTGGATTTTGATCACTGCATTCACTCATAAGAATGAAAAATGTTAACATCTTAACGTGCTAGAAATGGAAGTATATATCTAACTAACTGAGTCAAGTGTGATATAACAGCATTCCATCAAGATCTAAAATACACAGCTAATGGCAACAAGATCATATGCAACAGAAAATAATAGAAATAGGAGAGGCACTTAAAAGATGAAAGAAGAAAAAACGCTTTGAATAAGATATTTTAGGTCTCAATCTTCAAGAAGAATTATCTAAAAGCTAGAATTAGAGGATTCTATCCATGAAATTAATTCTCAAACCTTGTGAAAAGAAATATTTGAAATTCGCGTTTGTTTAAGATTAAAAAAGGTCCAAAAACTGTTTTTTGAAGTTGTGGTTTGAGGGTGTATTTCAAAGTATATTTTTCTAAATAATTAAGAAAGCTCTTCTTGTAAGCAGAACACACTCACTTCCACAAACTTTTTCTCAAAGAAACTACAAATATCCAAACACGTCTCAGTTTCAATATGGTTGTTCTAAAAGATTATTTCAAAAAAAACCTTTCCAAATGTTGTCCAAACTTCTAAGAAAAGAAGAAAACTAGGTCAGTGAAGAAGAAATTTGGAGAAGGCTTGCCTTTGGTTCCAGAAGAACCTAATCCGGAAATGATTCTGGGTGAAAGTTTTATGTTTGGATTACGGTTAGTTTGGAAGAATTGGTTTCAAAGTCAGATTTTGCTTAGAAAAAGATTTGTTAATCAGTTTTGGGTTTCCAAAACCAGATCAAGTTGGTTTCAACTTTTCTCAAACCAAACAACACTTGGTTTTAGTTTTTGGAATGCTTTCTGAACCATTGCCAAAACAACACATAGCTGCCAGCTGTCTCAAAAATTGAAGACCGAATAATGAGCACTTGAATCTAAATTGCATCACTAAATTTCAGTAACTAAAATTTTTCAATCTCCAAAATATTGAAAAAATATATTACTTGAATTATATACTGAAACATATTTGAATATCTTGTTTAATATTACTGCAAAACTGGACTTTAAAACAAACAATTCCCTCCTTACCCCCTATAATGCTTAAAATATCTTTTGTAAGGTAATAATATACAACTCAAACAGGAGAAGCCCCTTCTAACAACGTTGGCATCCACCAACTAATTATATGCATTTCTCTTCTAATTGCCGTGTAATATAAAACAGCAAAAACAAGACATTCCAGATTTTCCTAACATCTATACTTCTAACAGGAGAAATATTACTGATACTACTCATCCTAGTCCTAGACTCCTAAAGCTAAAAGAAGAGCAACTACCAAAAGCTTTCACAAGTCATAAACAGGGGAGAAGAGGGATTGAGGGAAGAGAGACCATGAGATGACGGACCTGGAAAATTGCTCATTTTCTGTTTCTTCAATATCCTCAGAAGTTCCAGAAAGTGATGGAGTCTTTTCATTCTCAGCAGCATTGTAAGGGCTCACACCTAAACCCAGGCTAGCTTCAAAACTTCCAAAACAGAACCCAAGTTTTTCAGCCTCAGGCACATGAAGGTGGTTAGGGATAATAACATGCTGAATCTCTGAAATATGTGATTTTTCTAGCTTCTGCAGCAGTTCCGAAGTCCCTTCCTTTGATTCAACACTGACAGACGGAGGCTGCGGTTGTGTATCGACTTCAGCAGAAACTGTAGAAAGATCAGATGAACTAGCAGATGTAGCTTTACCCTGAGCAATATTATTGTGTGTAGGCTTTGGCTTCCATTCCTTACCAGGACCAGCTGCAGTGAAATAAAGAAGACAGGTGTTTAGCTTCAGCATGACAGTATGAATGAATATGCATGTAAGAGACCCTAATTGCTACAATTCCACTGAAATCAAATTTAACAAACAGCAACAGTATCAGAACACTCTAAAGCAGCAAACAATGGAGTTATTGAGTCAACCGGAGACTAAGAGTAGTCAACATCTGGGAATGACATTTTTGGGTTTCCTTATTCCAGAAATACAAAGAATAAGTTTAAACAAAAATGACACCTGTACAGTAAACCAGCAGACATAGCATGGACCAGGTACACGACTTCACTAGCAACAACCACCATTCTGTTTTGGAAAATTAAAGATTACTGGTACACTAAGACCCCCAAGTAGGACTATAGACACAAGGAGGAGATACAAACCAAAAATGCAAATATATGAGAAATTGAGAAGAGAATCGCAATTGCAAATGAGAATAAGAGATGATCTTTTTACCTCTCAAGTTAGACCAACAAAAACACCAACTGGAAAAAACCAATCACTCAGCACTAGAAAAATCAATATGAAAAGGTTCAAAACTTCTTACCAAACACAAAAAGGTAAAGGTACAAACCGTAAAATGCAGATAAATGAGAAATTGAGAAGAAAATCGCAATTGCAAATGAGAATAGGAGATGACCTTTTTATCTCTCAAGTTGGACCAACAAAAACACCAACTGGCAAAAAAAGATCACTCTCAGCTCTAGAAAAAATCCATATGAAAAGGTTCAAACTTCTCACAAAATACAAAAGGAGAAGGTACAGAAAGCATTGAGCACGTAATTAGAGGGCAAAAATGGAGTTCTTCAATCATCAGGTAAGAACCATTATTAACAATTATAGTAGCAATATCAATTAAAAGAGTTTTTCGGGGGGGGGGGACAATATACTAATGTGTAGAGTAGTCAACTTGTAAAGTACTATACCTTTTTGTGGGCCAACCAGTGGACGGTTGTTGTAATTAGATGAAGGCCTACTAAGAGAAGAAGCACCCTGAGCCGATGAAGCACATTGTGAGGAATCTGGAAGCTGATTCTTTCCAGGCCCCTGGAATTTGCTTGACATTTTTACTTGCACAGTCGAACTTCTAGAGTCAGAAACTGCTGTACAGGCATAGGCAGAAACAAATACATAAGCTTCATTAACTGGACGAGAAATAAGTATGTCTTCCTAAAAACCCAAACAATGACAATCAAGTTCTCAGACAAATCTTCACAGGCTTACCAGTGGTTGCCTTGCTCCCGATCGAGTTGGTAGGGACATGATCAGATGACACACGCTGGCCACCAACTTCCCTTCTAATTGTGCCTACTGCACCAGGGAGTCGTGAATCATGAGATGGCAAAAGAACAGGATCTGATGCTGAAAAATAAGCTCCTGACGAAGGTGGTGAAGACAAGGAGGTTGAAGAGTTGCTGGAGTTTGGCATCTTCTGTCCAAGTGTATCCCTGGTTCCTACAGACACTCTAGGGCTTTTGATCACATCATGACTTGGAGAGTGCAGTGGTTCCTCCGACTTGACAGAGCCAGCACCTGCAGTGGCTTCAGATTGCTTAATCCCTCTGCCTGCTGATGCATGGGCATCATGTACAACACTGTTACTCCCAAAAGCTACAGCACCAGGCCCATTGGCTCTGGAACTTGATGAGCTGCAAAAGAGCCAAAAAAGTTAGGTCACAGAAATATTCAAACTATGTGTAGGAAACAAAAACCATATTTTGTAATCTGAAGGGGTTTAACAGTGGCAATTCAAGGAGCACACATATGCTGTAATGCACAGACGGAGTAAAATCCAAAAACATCAATAACACCTTATAGTATTCTTCGTCTCAATAGTTGGTACGGAAGATGGCTTGACACTCTTGTCAGAAACTTGACTGCCTCCATTTTCCTTATCAGGTGCAGAGTTCCTTCGACCACCAGCATCTGACCAAACATATACACACCAATTATGAGTGGATAGGAAAAGAGGGGCTCATAAGACTCAATCTGAAAGATATAGTGAAAACTCTCCCAAGGTAAAGGAGCAGGTCTCAGTAAGTTATGTTAATTGTTCAAAGCCTACTCGCTGCCAAAAAGGCAGAATATCAGTCCTCTTTGTTACCTTTTGACCAGTGTTACTTACGAAAGTTAAAAGTGAGAATCAGTTATAATTTGCGGCAACTTATAATGTGCTTAAATATATCAGGCAAACTGTGTAAAACTGTCTGAGATTGTTGATTAGAAGCAGCATCAAGATCACAATAACATAAACTGGTATTAATTTGGATTCTTAGAGATGCTTTTGTCATTTTGCACAAAGCGTGAACGAAATAAAAAAGGAAAGTAGGTCAGCAATTTAAAAATCACGCAAAAATCATGTTATCACAAGAATGACAAATATGAAATCACAGGCAGCATAAGAGATCACAAATACAGGAAAATACAACAAAATGGATGTTTACCAAGCGAAACATGGCGAGAAGTGAAGTTTCCCCGACTCCCCTTGTTTCCCCTCCCCTGCATAGCTGGTTTCCACTTTGGCTCAGCAGACTCCTTGTTCAAATTCTGCACAAACGCAAATCAAGTTGGAGTATAACAATTCAGGAACAGCATGTAAAAGGACAAGGAAGCATGTCATCCTAACACTCACATTTATTGGGTCGTTAAGAGAGAACATGTGAAGAAATTAAAGCATCGTGCTGATATGAAAATTGAACTATACCATGGAATTCTACAGGAAAAGAAACTCATTTGACATTCATGGGGTCAACAAGAGCAAAAAATGAACTAATACAAACCAAGGTGCTCATGCATACTTGCACATTCCGGATTTTATTGCATTAATCAGGTTTGTTATACGAAGTAGACATCCTCTGCACCATAAAAATACATGATTTTTTCGCAAATCAGCCAGCTGAGTTGCAACTTAGATGACAGTGGGTAATAGCTTAGGCATTCACACATGCAGAACAGCATCATCTTAGCAAAGAGGTTTAATTGAGATGGTACATTACATTCTTTTTAGTGTCGGGCAATAATTGCTCCACCACCCTAGGTTCAATTTTGATCCATGAATCTGCATCAGCTAATATATCACTTGTCGATATGTACGTTAACCTCTTCGGACACCTAGAATCAGCTGAGGCCTTAATTAATGAATCCCCCACCCAGAAAACATAAATAAATTAATGGGGGAAAATTAACTTCTAAACCACTTTTATGAGAAATTTACAGGCAAATCAGGTCAGCATTACTTTATGCCCAATGGGTCTTTGTGGAGAGTGTTTGTAAGCATGAAAAATAGTCACTAACCATACCTCTCTTCTTCTATCGCGTTTCCTTTTTACTTCATGGAATGTATCTGTAAATAACCCCTCAAATTAGATGAGTAAAGAGAAAACAAATTATATATTTCCATAGCTAGGAAAGGAAAAGTAACAACAACAACAACAAGAGTCTAGCTGGGGCAGTATGCGTAGCTTTAAAAAGAACTAGTCGCAGAGAACATCAAAATACAGAACACACAAAACAAGACCAATCTATGCATTTTTTTTACGAGAAGGCTTGCAAATTTCCAATTAGACTTGTTACCTTGAAACCCATAGGTTACTAGTGCAAGTAACTAAAATTATTAAAAAATCAGCAAGACAAGATAATGGAGCAAGCGAAATTTTCCGCTCCTATATTTTGAAGGTTCGGATTTCTATGAGAGAATGCGTTGGATCTAACCGTCATAAATGTAATAAAGAAAACAAGAAAGAAGAACAGTTGACCCTCTTAATTGCTTAGTTACTATAAAATACAAAATTCATCGACAACTCCGCCGTGCACCAAATAGAGGATGCAAAGTGTGGCTAAACCTTCTCTATAACAAAATATAACTGCAAAATGTTATCTTTGAACAAAAAATGTAGTTCAAAATGTTATCAGCACCAACCGGCTTACTTTTTTCTCCCTTATTTTACACGTAGCTCGGGCCGACTATATGAATTCTTTGGGCCCTTTCTGCTATAAAAAGTTTGTCTTTGACACAAATCAAGGATTCTCCGAAACTAGAGGGTTCTCTCAACGTAATCGGCATAAAAAAAATTCATTTGGGAGGGGGAAGCCATCTCTGTTTAAAAAAAAGGGAGGGAATAGTACCAAAATAATTTAAAGACCATGTTTTTACACACACATATATATGCTCAAAACAATTTTAACAGCCTGATAAAGTCCACCATTGAAACCCAATACAGTATAAGACACATGCAAATAAGGAAAATAAAAGAAGAAAGACATCAAAAATAAAGGCCAATATTCAGGAGAACAAATAGAATAAAAATCTGTCACCAAAACTCACTGTAGAGAGTAATCAAGACAGAAAAGGAATCATAAAAAATAAAAAAAAGGAAGATCAAACATCATATATACATAGCTAAAAATATGTGTGTGTATAGAGAAGCACATATTTATCTGACCCTGAAAGAGGAGTTTTTGGGCAGTCTCATTGGGATCCATAGAGCATTCTTTGAGCATTGCATATATCTCATCCTCACTATGATTCCCAGTGATCTCTTTTATATTCTGAATCGTTTTCCGAACACTGCTCGGAATTGAAACCCTAACCCCTCCAACAACAACTCCACTACTGTTGCTGCTACTCATCTTCACCACCCCTCCCCAATCACCTACCCCACAAACAATTTTCTTTCTATGTATATATATACCTCTTCTATATCTATCTATCTATATATATATATATATATATATATATATATTACTGTATCTCTATACGTTTAGAGAGAGAAGAAGAGAGAGAGAGAAAGAGAGAGGGAGGGAGGGAGGAGAGAAAGAGGGAAAAGAGAGTAATTGTATTTGGGGAAGAAAGAGAAGACTTGGGAGAAGGGTTTTGAATATGAATTTTATTGTTTCATTTTGTTGATTATAGAACTGTCCACTGTGGAACAGGGGTGCTGTCCTTTTTTTCGTCTTTTAATATTGTTTTCCCTTTTGAGAGTTTTAATTTGTTTTTTTACTTTTTCGTTTGGAAAAGGGTGGACCCCTTAACTAACATATAAACAGAGAAATTGAATCATATTGCTATATAATATAATGTGGCATGTAATTGCAATTATTAGGTAATAATTAGTGGTAAGTATCTAGAGGTCTTAAGTTTTGAGTCATCTTTGATAAAATAATATTTTACTCTTAAAGTGAAATTTGCGAATTAATCGAACCCAAAATGAATATTGAACATCAAATTAAAAATACTTAATAACTATAAGTTCGAGTAAAAAGACCTATGGACATTTCACTACTTATTTGTTATTACATTTTCTTCAATGTTCTAATTTTTAGTTTTAAACTTTTTTAGTTAGCTTTACTAGTTTTTTTCTCAATTCTTATTTTTGTCCTTTACTAGTTGGGTGACTAATATGTCATAATTCGGTTACCTGGTCACACACTGCTAACATAGTGTAGTCAAATTATATACTTCACCTACATTAAACATGTCAATTCTTGTCTTTTGTGCTTTTTATTATAAAATAAATAAAGTGAATTAAATGAAAAATCAACATCATAAGCATTATCTATTACTATGTGTGAAGAACGATTTGTAATGATCAGAAACAGTGAAAAAAATAAGTATTCAATAGTTTTCATATAATTTTATAATTAGATCATGTGACAACTCGAATTAAATAAAAATTTAGATAATCGAAATGTAATTCTTAACATTTAATTTTTATAGAACTACCAAATAAGTAGGTGAAAAAGAATCAGATTCATATTTTTATATCTCATTCAGTCGACTTGAAAATTTTCCTTTTCTAAAAAGCATTTTAAAATTTATTTTCAAAATTGATGGAACCATTAATAAACAAAAGGGAAAATTTTGTGAATGCTCTTTATTGAAATTTTGTCAAAATTAATTTGGTGACTAAAAGATCACCATCATAGTTTGCATTGCAGTAACATAATTTAGCTCTACTGATCCACTTCAGTCAAATTAAATTTCTTTCACTATTTGCTCTTTTAAAGTTGAAATTGTGGTTCTAAATTTTTTGTTTGAGAATAATTAAATAGTTTACATGTTCTTGCATGTATAATACTTAGAGCTTTGTCGGGGCAAGAACTATTAATTGGTGTCCACATGGGTTCCCAATTGGCAAGGTATATAGGTGGATGTGTTGCTTAGATGGCATGATCAAATATTGTCTCACCTTTTTTATCATAATTTTCAAAAGTTAATTAAAAGGAAAATTCGAAAAAGAAAAAAGAAGAAAAAGAACAAAGATGCAGATTGGAATCTAAGTGCTAATCTGCAAATAGAGCAGCACACAATGTGCATGGATCTGTACACTTTTTTCCTCACTAGTGTAATGGTGCAACTTTTGCATATTCAATATGAGAATTCCTATAATTTTCAATGAAAATATTCTTGTTCTCAAACACACACGCAAGTGTTCGTGGTCGTACAAGTCATATAGGATTATAAGTCAAAATATCGTACCCACGGGGACTTATGATTAACTATTTACTAAATTAAACTAAGACAATTAATTTATTCAAGCAATTTTCTAAAGTGTGATTATTTATCTATAATTAATCTAGAGTAGCAAACTAAAAAATTAAAAGAAATGAGTCGGCAAATTTAAAGACGAATTTAATGGGAGAGAATATTTCAAAACTATGGGTTAGCTAACAATCCCGTTGAGTCTTTTCACTTAAATTGTCTAATTAATTTATCTAGTTTATTGATTGACAGGGTTGATATTACTCGTAGTATTCTACCGAAGTACTACTCGCCTATTCAAGTTAGGATTAACAAGAACGCATTAATAATTCATGTATAGTAACCAAGAAAGGCGATTAGGTATATCTCTATCATAACCGCAAATTCGTTCCCAATACTCAGGTTCAAGATCTTGCTCTACTCAATCTTATATGCAATCTAGAATTTCCTCTCCCGAGTTCTATCCTAAATTCATAAATAGTATTTAATTGGTGATCAAGCAATCAAATAATTAAGTGCAAGATTGAATAAACAAACTAATATGATAAAATAATAAGAATAATTCAAGTTTCAAACTACAACGTTCATGTAGCACCCACAACTCTAGAACTAATGAACTATAAAGTTAAAGGAAGAGAAGCGAAGAAAAACTAGTCGGAAGCCTCTTCCAAGCGTGGTTTGCATTCCCCCACGTAAATTCTCCTTCAAAGTATGTTCGATCTCCCCCAAATTGGATTTAGAAACCCTTTTATACAAGTTGGGGGCATGTAGGGTTGAAATCATCAAGTACCAGCCGAATTAGGATAAAATCCGCCCTTCAGTGTCTCGCTTGGCACCTGGCGCGAAGTTGGACAGTGAACTTTTTAGCCTGTTGTCAACAGCGTTTTAGTTGGTGCCTGGCGTGAACTTAGGCACCAAACTCGTACTTCCTCCAAATTCTTTCGTTTTTTACTTCACTTTGCACGCAAACTTTTCAAATCACTTCCAATTGACTCCTACACATATAAACATCAAAAGAATTAGCTCAACTCATTGCAATTACACATTAAAACAACAAAAAATAGAGCAAAATATGAGGCGATTCATATACAAAAATACATGCTTTTGGCCGAACATTAGATATCTTCGAGAACACTATCTTTCAAGGGGCATACCAGTAACTTAGTTAAAATATATTATTTTCAAATCCAAACATATGCTATTAAACAATTTATTTTACTAAATATGCGCTTCACTCTGGAAAATTTAAGTTGATTTTAATAAAAGTCGACTAGGTATTTCATTTATGAAAATTACTTAGTGTTCTGTATCAAATTTTACCATAAAAGAAATACTTTAATTAAAATAGGGAAAGAACAAGAATCATAAAAGCTGGTAAGCTAAAATGTTTAAATGGCTATAACGATAATGCATGATACCTATATCCGCGTTATTATTAAAAGTTAAATAATTAATTCAAAAACTAATAACATATTAGATTAAGTAAAAATTAAGATGATAAGCATTATTACCTATCAAATGTAACAATTCGATAGCAAACAAGAATGAACGAATAATGAATATTCAACACTTGTCATAAAATCTATAATTAGATTATACGACAACTCAAATCAAATAAAAATTTAGATAGTCAAAATATAATTTTTATTATATGTGATGACCTGATAGGTCATTTATAGTTTTACTCTTCATTTATGTGTTCCGAAACCTCAACTAGCTCCGTGTAGTCTTCCTCGATTTGTGTGCGTAGTCCGTGTCCCTTTTCCAGAAAGTTTTTATGAGAAAATTGATGAAAATGTGAAATCGTGCCTTAAAAGTCATTTGAGTTGACTACGGTCAACATTTTATGTAAACGGACCTGGATCGTGATTTGGCACTTATGCCTATGTTCGGAACCGAATTCCGAAGTCCCTAGCTTGATTTAACGTAATTTGTTGAAAAGTAGCAATTTAAAGGTTTAAAGAATTCCTAAATTTGACCGTAAGTTGACTTTGTTATTATCGGGTTCGGATTTCGATTCCGGAACTTGGTATAGGTTCATTTCAGTATTTATGACTTGCATGTAAAATTTGGCGCAAAACGGAGTTGATTGGACTTAATTCGGACATCTGGTTGTAAAATTTCATGTTCTTAAGTTTCTTTGAAAATTTTAATTATTTTGGTGTCTGATTCGTAGTTCTAGGTATTATTTTGGTATTTTGATCGCGCGAGCGAGTTCATATGATGCTATTACATTTATGTGGATATTTGGTTTGGAGCTTGAGGGGCTCGGGTGAGTTTCGGATAGACTACTGATGATTTTTAAACTTAGAAAAATTGCTGGTTTTTGGAGTCTATTGTTACCTGGTGCGTTCTTCTTCGCGATCGCGAAGATACTCCCACGAACGCGAAGAGTAATCTGGGCTGGGGAGGTTTTCCTCTATGCGAATGCGAGGATGTGTATGCGAACATGAAGCTATGGTGGGATCATCCTTCGCGAATGCGACCAGCACTACGCGAACGCGAAGAGCAAGGGACCTGGGGGGTGAGGTTTGTTCTACGCAAACGCAAGGGCCTGGGGGAGAAGCCTTCGCGAACACGTGATGAACCTCGCGAACACGTAGGCCATTCTGGCTATCAAGCCCTTCGCGAATGCGTCAGGCTCTTCGCGAATGCGAAGAAGGCCTGACGCCCAGTCTATTAAATATCCCAAAGACGATATTTCACTCATTTTTCACCATCTTCTCAGTAGAGCTCGGCCTAGAGGCGATTTAGAAGAGATATTTCATTACCATTTCATAGGTTAGTGTACTTAAACTTATTTTCTTTCATTTCCATCGACACTCATTAATTTCTAACCTTGATTTATGCTCATTCGTGGTAGAAAATTAGGTATTTGAGTAGAATTGAGATTTAGACCTCAACTTGAGGTTGGATTTTGAAACTAATCACATAAACGAGCTCGGGGGTGAATGGGTAATTGGGTTTTGATCCGAATCTCGGGTTTTGACCATGCGGGCCTGGGGTTTACCTTTGTTGACTTTTTGAAAAAGTGTAAATATTTTTAACTTTATGTATTGTAATTGATTTTTCTAGCATTGTTTGATGTTATTGAGTCAATTTTGGTTAGATTCGATTGGTTTGGAGGCAAATTTTAGAAAAAAGGCCCCGGTTTATCTTTGATTTACTTGCGGAGCAAGGTAAGTGTTGAGTCTAACATTAATTTGCGGAATTAGGAATACTTGAACTATATGTTATGTGATTTACATGTGTAACGGCATATATGCGAGGTCACGAGTGTATATACGCTATCAAGATAGTTGTTTTCATGCTTTTCCGTATTTCATTAATTATTTTGTTCCATATCTTAACTGGTATATGCTTGAATTGGTTCCTATGCCTTAACTTGTCACTTGTATTGAAATGTTTGTTTCTTCCATTTTCCACTTGTCACTAGTTTGACTTTTTCAACACCAATATATTGTCCACATTATGTCTACGGAACCTCTAATAGATACAAAAAACGTGCGATGATAGTGCCAGCAACAAGGCCCCGGCTATAACTCAAAATATAGTATACAATGAACAAAAGATATACGACCCCGATATGAAGTGGGGCTCACCAAGTCAGCTGGGAAGAGGGTGTACCGCTATCAATGATCAAAGTCGCCTACTGTGGAACCACCTGCATCCATCAAAGATGCAGTGCCCCCGGCAAAAAGGGACGTTAGTACATATGGAATAGTACTAATATGAATAAATAAACACCCTCCCAATAGAACGAATGAAATGATAACACAAGGAAGAACAGTCATAAAATCAATGAGAGCCTCAAACAATACCACAACATCAAGTTAGGAGCAAGACAAGTTTTCAAGTAAATTTTCATATTTTAGGTTGGGAGATCTTAGCACCGATATACCACTGTGATTTTATCACGGAGTCCAATCACAGCCCACTCGGCTAGGTCGTCTCACCTAAAGACATCAACCACAATCACAATCATTATCTCAGTCCCAATCATTATTTCAATCATAATCTCAAGCACAATCACCGCCATGTGTGCGGTATAACGTCCGATCACGACCCGACAGGCTAGACCGTCTCACCACAATACCGTGTGGATTGACATCACACTTTCTAGCAATCATCTCATCCCAATAAAGGGGAATATTCTCATCACATCAATCTCTTCCCAATAAAGGGGTACAATCACAATTCACTCCTACACCGGCACGCGCAGTTTCGGGGTTAGGTTTCAACCTACCCTTCCTCGGTGACTAACGATACTCCCAGGGTGTTTATTTATTTAAAGGATTGATAACTCATTTCATTATCTTTTATTCATCATTCAGTTCATTAGCACTGATGGCCATAATGCAATGTCACTCTTGGCACATTGGCCGTATTTCATATTTCATGTTCATCTCTTTCACTTTCAAACATCATTATGGATAATCAACAACAAAGCATTTCTATTCAAGACTTTAAGTCCACATATGAGCAATTAATAATGTTAAGCACACTGAGATTTCTTACACAATTTGGCATAATAGCTTTTATTTGATTCACGACTTGAAGTTATAACATTTAGATATACAACCCATGCTTCGAGCACATTTTGAAATAGGATGTGACATAACAAGAACATTGAAATACATATTGAACATATATCTTTTGACACAAGGCTTATTCGAAATAATCAATTTATAATGAACAACTCAGGACTTACAAGGATATTGGGGGGTTCAATTCTAAGAGAGAAGTTTAGCCAACATACTTCGCCTTGAGCTTTCCTTAAATTACTACAATATTTCAGAAATCTTAGCCACTTCGATCTATTTAGAGATACAACAAAATTAAACACAAATTAGGAAGGAGTTCATAGTTCCAACTCATTTGAGCATTTTATCAAATACTATGTGTGCATTAAGGATTCAAGGTCCTCCTATGGTGGATTCCTTCATCCCCAACCCAACATCTACCATTTTCTAGCTCAACAACCTTTCTACAACTTTGTTGGTATATGCATGCATAGATAACACCCCCACACCTAAGAATTACACTCCCCATTATCCATCTTTTACCCCAAACTCGAAATTGAAGACTAGGGTATGGAGCCTTACCTCTTGGATGAAGACCTTGTGACTTTTTCTTGTGAATTCTTCAACTTTGAGCAAGAGTTGATGAACAGTAACCTTAGGAACTTTCCCTCTCACTCTAGACCACTCCCCTCTCTCTAAATCAGGTTTTTACCTTACAAATGGTCTTTAACAACTATATATCGAAATAGGGCCAGGTCACAAAATTAGAAACATGAAGCCACGATGCGATTTTGTGGTCGCATATGCGACCGCATAACACTTTTGCGGTCTGCAAAATGGATCGCATAATGGCCCTCAAGAACTGGGCATTTCAGCTTCACTCTGCGATAGGTTTGTGGTCTGCAGACTAATTCTGCGGTCACATAATGGACTGTAGAATCTCCTTTCAAAAGTTCTCATGCGGGATCTGTGATGGCATTTGCAGCTCGCATAACGGTTCTACGACCGCATAATGGTCCTCAAAATTGGCAAATCTTTTTTCTTCAATCCGCTGCTGATTTGCAGCCTGCAAACTGGTTCTACGTTCGCATAGTGGACCGCAGAACTGCCATATTCTGAAAACTTTTTCCTTCAACTCCTCAACTCACTAAGCAACCCCAAAAGTCTGTACCGCGACGAGCTTGCGAGCCGCGAAGAATTTCTACATTCCTCAAACGCATTAGCTTCCTCTACACCACAAAACCTCGAGTTCTAGGTGATATTTTGTGGGACCTTATATCCTCCCGCGCTTAAGATCATTCGTCCTCGAATGAGGGCCAAAATCCGCCATTAGAAAACCAATAGTTCTAAATTTTTGACTAACTCCCTAAATTTTCAAAATTTCGCCACAGTCTCCCCTATAATTGGACCTATCCACCTGCTAGAGAATCCCAAACTAGTTCTAACAACATAACCACAACACAACGATGTAAACAACATGGAAATAACATCGGCCACAATGCCATAAAGATTACATTACCAAGTAGGAGTAACCTCAACATAAGTTGTACAAGGGAAACATAATTTGTAGAAAGTGAGCTTTCAACATTATGGACACAATTACATATCTATTCAAATAAATTAGGGTACTTCTTCTTCATCTCTTCCTCGGCTTCCCAGGTGGCCTCTTCGGCTTGTTGGCTTCGCCATAACACTTTCACGGAGTCAATTTATTTATTATTCAACTTTCAAACTTGCCTATCAAGAATGACAACTGGAATTTTTTCATAAGTCAATTCTTCATTAACCTCAATAGTCTCAACCGGAACGATAAGTGACTTATCTTCAACCACCTTCTTCAACATGGATACATGAAATACCGGGTGCACTAAAGATCTTTGGAGGTAGTTCTAGCCTGTAAGCCACCTGACCAATCCTTTGAATGATTCTGTACGGTCTGACATACCTCAGACTCAATTTCTCTTTCTTACCAAACCGCATTATACCCTTCATAGGGAAAACCTTCAAGAATACCCAATCATCTTCTTTGAACTCCAAATCCCTACGATGAACATCTGAATAGGACTTCTGAAGACTTTGAGCAGTTTTTAACCGCTCATTAATGATATTAACCTTTTCCATAGCATGATGCACGAGGTCTGGCCCTATCAACTCCGCTTCTCCAATCTCGAACCACCCAATGAGAGATCTACATCTTTTACCATATAAAGCCTCGAACGGTGCCATCTAAATTCTAGCATGATAACTGTTATTATAGGTAAACTCTATGAGTGGAAAATGGTCATCTCAGCTACCCTTGAAGTCAAGAACACAAGCGCGCAACATATCCTCAAGCGTCTGAATAGTCCGCTCTGCCTGCCCGTCAGTCTGCGGGTAAAAGGTTATACTAAGATTCATCTGAGTACCCAAACCTTACTGAAAGTTTTTCCAAAAATTATCCGTGAAATATGCCCCTCGATCTGAGATAATAAAAACTGGAGTGCTATGCAACCTGACTATTTACTTGATATACAACTGAGCATATTATTCTGCAGTGTCGGTAGCCTTAACCGGTAAGAAGTGAGCTGATTTCGTGAGTCGATCCACAATCGTCCAAATTGAGTCATATTTATGAGACGTGCGAGGTATTCCCACCACAAAGTCCATATTGATCATCTCTCACTTCCATATTGGAATTTCTATGTTCTGTGCCAACCCACTTGCCTTTGGTGCTCGACCTTCACTTGCTGACAATTTGGACATCTTGCCATAAATTCCGCTACATTCCTCTTCATGTCATTCCACAAATAGACTTCCCTAAGATCATGATACATATTTGTAGAGCCCGAGTGCACGGAATACCTAGAAGTGTGAGCCTTGGTCATGATTCTTTCCCGAAGACCATCTACATTTGGAACACATAGTCGCCCTTGGTACCTTAGTGTACCATTATCCATGCCAAGAGAAAGGGCCATGGTCTTATGTTTATGAATCCACTCCTTCAATTGTACCAACAATGGATCATTGTATTGCTTCTCCTTGACCTCCACCATAAGTGATGATTTGGCCCTATTTTGCACAACCACCCCTCCTTCACTAGCATCCGCAAGACGAACTCCCAAACTAGCCAACCGATGAACCTCCTTGGCCAATGGCCTTTGATATGCCTCCAAGTGAGCCAAAATGTCCATAGATTTCTGGCTTAGAGCATCCGCCACATTATTAGCCTTTCCCGGATGATATAGAATATCAGTGTCATAATCCTTGAGTAACTCAAGCCATCTTCTTTGTCTAAGATTCAATTCCTTCTGTTTGAAAATATATTGAAGGTTCTTATAGTCCATGAATATATCCACATGGACCCCATACAAACAATGATGCCAAATCTTCAATGCAAATACCACCGCTGCAAGCTCTAAGTCATGTATTGGATAGTTCTTTTCATGATTCTTGAGTTGCTTAGAAGCATAAGCTATCACCTTTCCATGTTGTATTAACACACACCCAAGTCCGATTCTTGAAGCATCGCAATATACCACAAGCCCATCTGTACCCTCTGGTAGAGTCAACACCGGTGCCGTAGTCAATCTTGATTTCAACTCTTGGAAGCTCCTTTCACAAGCATCTGACCATTGGAACTTAACTGTCTTCTGCGTCAATTTAGTCAACGGAGAGGCAAGAGTAGAGAATCCCTCCACAAATTTCCTGTAATACCCCGCTAAGCCTAAGAAATTGCGTATCTCTATTGGAGTTGTAGGTCTAGGCCAATTCTTCACAGCTGTAATCTTCTGAGGATCAACCTTAATTCCTCCTCTAGAGACGACATGACCCAAGAACGTGACAAATTCAAGCCAAAATTCATATTTCGAAAACTTCGCATACAACTTATGCTGATATAAAGTCTGTAGAACTGCCCTGAGATGATCGACATGGTCCTCTCGACTTCACGAATATACAAGGATGTCGTCAATAAATACTATCACGAAGGAGTCAAGAAAAGGCTCGAAGACTCGATTCATAAGATCCATGAAAGCTGTCAGGGCATTTGTTAGCCCAAAAGATGTTACCAGAAATTCAAAGTGCCCATACCAGGCCCTGAAAGCTGTTTTCGGAATATCCTGCTCCCTGATCTTCAATTGGTGATACTCGGATCTTAAATCAATCTTGGAAAAATATTTAGCACCCTGCAATTGATCAAACAAGTCATCTATCCTTGGCAGTGGGTACTTATTCTTGATCATGACCTCAAATACATTAGCTTCCTCGGCACCACAAAACCTCGGGTTCTAGGTGAAATTTTGCGGGGCCTTACAAGTAGTATGACTGTTACCCAGTATGATACTCGATTTGTGGACCTAGCTCGCTATGCCATTATCTTTCTTCCTACTGAGAGGGAGAGAGTGAAGAGGTTTATTAATGGGCTCACTTTCACTACTAGGCTATAGATGGACAAGGAAATCGGGAGTGATATTTCTTTCCAGAGGACTGTAGATATTGCTAGACGGATGGAGATGGTTCGTGCTCAGGAGAGGGGGCCGGTGTTTGATAAGATGCCTCATTATTTCTGTGGTTTTAGTGGTGCCTCATCTGGAGGAAGGGGTACTTTTGGTAGAGGCCATCCTCCTATGCCATTTCAGTCAACGCTTCAAGCATCTCACAGTGCTTTAGGGAGTCGTGGTCCTTATGTGCCTCATTCTGGGCAGCCAACCTAAAGTGCACCATCAACTCCTATCAGTGCGCCTCCGATTCAGAGCTATCACTGTGGTTATCCAGCCCGTTCGGGTCATCTTCAGCTTTAGCAGCCATAACAACAGGATGGGTGTTTTGAGTGTGGAGGTACTGGTCACATCAGGAGAAACTGTCCGAGATTGTTGGGCGGTATTCCACAACAGATTTCTCATGCCATGGTCCCGACACCGGTTGCTTCACCACCCGCTCAGCCAGCTAGACGCAGGGGTCAGACAGCTAGAGGTGGAGGTCAGGCCGTTAGAGATGAATGTCAGGGCGTTAAAGGTAGAGGTCGTCCTAGGGACATAGGTCAGAGTGGTGTAGCCCGGTCCTGATTTTATGCTTTCCCAACTAGGCTTGAGGTCGATTTAAAAAACGTCGTTATCACATGTATTGTTTTAGTTTGCCATAGAGATGCTTCAATTCTATTTAATCCGAGCTCTACTTATTCCTATGTGTCATCCTATTTTGCTTCTTATCTAGTTGTGCCTCGTGATTCTTGGAGTGCTCCTGTGTATGTGTCCACGCCTGTGGGAGATTCTATTATTATAGATCGCATCTATCATTCGTGTGTGATTACTATTAGGAGTCTTAAACTAGCGTAGATCTCCTACTTCTTGATATGGTAGATTTTGATGTTATCTTGGGTATGGATTGGTTGTCACCTTATCATGCTATATTGGATTGTTATGCCAAGATGGTAACCTTAGCCATACCAGGGTTGCCTCGATTAGAGTGGAGTGGGACTCCTGGTCATTCTACCAGCAGGGTTATCTCTTACGTGAAGGCTCAACATATGGTCGAGAAGGGGTGTCTATCTTATTTGGCTTATATTCACGATTCTAGTGCGGAGGCTCCTTCCATGGATTCAGTACCAATTGTTCGTGAGTTTCCTACAGATATGTCGGGAATGCCACCCAACAGAGATATTGACTTCTGTATTGATTTGGCTCCAGACACTCAGCCTATTTCTATTCCACCATACTGTATGGCCCCGCCAGAGTTGAAGGAATTGAAGGAGCAGTTGCAAGATTTGCTAGATAAGGGATTCACTAGACCCAGTGTCTCGCCCTAGGGTGCGCCCGTGTTGTTCGTGAAGAAGAAATATTGGTCGATGGGGATGTGTATAGATTATCGGCAGTTGAACAAGGTCACTATCAAGAACAAATATCCGTTGTCGAGGATTGAAGACTTATTTGATCACCTTCAGTGTGCCAAGGTATTTTCGAAGATTGATTTGAGGTTTGGCTACCATCAGTTGAAGACTAGGGCATCCGATGTCCTTAAGACGACTTTTCGGACTCGGCATGGGCATTATGAGTTCCTAGTGATGTCATTTGGATTGACAAATGCCCTAGCAACATTCATGGATTTGATGAACTGGGTGTTCAAGCCCTATTTGGATTCTTTTGTGATTGTATTCATTGATGATATCTTGATCTACTCCAGCAGTCGAGAGGAGCATGAGCAGCATCTCCGGATTGTACTTTAGACTCTGAGGGATAGTAAGTTATATGCCAATTTTTCAAAGTGTGAGTTTTGGATAGACTCAGTTGCCTTTTTTGGGACATGTTGTATCAGCATATGGCATAAAAGTGGATCCTAAGAAGATTGAGGTAGTTCCTAATAGGCCTAAACCTACTTCAACTACAGAGATTCAGAATTTCCTAGGTTTGGTGGGTTATTATCGCCGGTTCGTGGAGGGGCTTTCATCCATAGCAGCCCCATTGACTAGATTGACCTAGAAGGGTGCCTCATTCAGATGGTCGGATGAGTGTGAGTTGAGCTTTCAGAAGCTCAAGACTGCTTTGACTACGGCGCCAGTGTTGGTGTTGCCCACAGGTTCAGGATCCTACACGGTAGATTGTGATGCATCTCGTATTAGACTCGGTGCAGTATTGATGCAGTATGATAGGATGATTACATACGCGTCGCGACAGTTGAAGGTTCCTGAGAAGAACTACCCTGTTCATGATCTAGAGTTGGCGGCCATTGTTCATGCGCTGAAGATTTAGAGGCACTATCTTTACGGCATGTCGTATGAGGTATTCACGGACCATCGGAGTCTACAATATTTGTTCAAGCAAAAGGGTCTCGACTTGAGGCAGAGGAGGTGGTTGGAGTTGTTGAAGCATTATGATATCACCATTTTGTATCATCACGGGAATGCCAATGTGGTGGCCGATGCCTTGAGTAGAAAGGCAGTGAGCATGGGTAGCCTTGCGTATATTCTAATTGGTGAGAGGCCGCTTGCAGCAGATGTTCAGGCTTTGGCCAATCAGTTCGTGAGGTTAGATGTTTCAGAGCCTAGTCATGTGCTAGCTTGCACAGTCTCTCGGTCTTCCTTATATGAGCACATCAGAGAGTATCAGTATGATGATCCCCATTTATTTGTCCTTAAGGACACGGTGCGACACGGTGGTGCCAAGCAGGTTACTGTTGGAGATGATGGGGTTTTACAGATGCAAGGTCATATTTGTGTGCCCAATGTGGATGGGCTTCGTGAATATATTCTTGAGAAGTCCCACTGTTCCTAGTATTATATTCATCCGGGTGCCACCAAGATGTATTAGGACTTAGGGCAGGATTATTAGTGGAGGAGGATGAAGAAGGATACAGTTGCATATGTAGCTCGGTGTCTAAATCGTCAGCAAGTAAAGTACGAGCATTACAGGCCTGGTGGTTTGCTTCAGAGGCTAGAGATTCCTGAGTGGAAGTGGGATCGTATCACTATAGATTTTGTTATTGGACTCCCACGGACTCAGAAGAAGTTCGACGCGGTATGTGTCATTGTTGACAGGTTGACCAAGTCGGCACATTTCATTCCAGTGGCACTTACCTATTCTTCAGAGCGGTTAGCTGAGATCTATATCCACGAGATCGTCCGTCTTGATGGTGTGCCTGTGTCTATCACTTCTGATCAAGGTACGTTATTCACCTCACATGTATGGAGGGCCGTACAATGTGAGTTAGGCATGCGGGTTGAGTTGAGTACAACATTTCACCCCCAGACGGACGGACAATCCGAGCGCACTATTCAGATATTAGAGGCTATGCTTCGCGCTTGCATTATAGATTTTGAGGGTTCTTGGGATCAGTTCTTACCGCTTGTAGAGTTTGCCTACAACAACAACTACCAGTCGAGAATTCAGATGGCTCCATATGAGGCATTATAGGGGAGACAGTATCATTCGCCAGTTGGATGGTTCGAGCCCGGAGAGGCTCGGTTGTTGGGTACCGATTTGGTTCAGGATGCCTTGGATAAGGTCAAGATTATTTAGGATCGACTTCTCACCGCTCAGTAAAACCAGAAGAGTTTTGCCGATCGTAGAGTTTGTGATGTTGCATTCATGGTTAGAGAGAGGGTATTGCTCCGGGTTTCACCCATGAAGGGTGTGATGAGGTTCGGAAAGGAGGGCAAGTTGAGCCCTAGGTATATCAGACCCTTTGAGATTCTTGAGAGAGTAGGCGAGGTGGCCTATAGAGTGGAATTACCACCTAGTTTATCAGCAGTCCATCCGGTGTTCCATGTGTCCATGTTTCGGAAGTATCACAGTGATCCGTCCCATGTGTTAGATTTTAGCTCAGTCCAATTGGACAAGGATTTGACTTATGAAGAGGAGTCGGTGGCTATTCTAGCCCGATAGGTCTAACAGTTGATGTCTAAGAGTTATCCTTCAGTTCGAGTGCAGTGGAGAGGTCAGCCGATCGAGACAGCCACGTGGGAGTCCGAGTCGGACATGTAGAGTAGATATCCACAACTTTTCACTAGTCCCGGTCCCTTTCTATGTCCGTTCGAGGACGAACATTTATTTTAGAGGTAGAGAATGTGATGACCCGATAGGTCATTTATAGTCTTATCCTTCATTTCTGTGTTCCGAGGCCTCGATTAGCTCTATTTAGTCTTTCTCGATTTGCGTGCATAGTCAATGTCCTTTTTCCGAAAAGTGTTTATGAGAAAATTTATAAAAATGTGAAATCGTGCCTTAAAACTCATTTGAGTTAACTACGGCCAACGTTTTGTATAAACGGACCCGGATAAGTATTTTGACGGTCCCGATGGGTCCGTATCGTGATTTGGGACTTAGGCGTATGCCTGGAATCGAATTCGGAAGTCCCGAGCTTGATTTAACGTAATTTATTGAAAACTAGCAATTTAAAGATTTAAAGAATACTTAAGTTTGACTATAACTTGACTATGTTGCTATCGGGTTTGGATTTTGGTTTTGGTTTCAGAACTTGAAATAGGTTCATTTCAGTATTTATGACTTGCCTGCAAAATTTGGTGCAAAACAGAGTTGATTTGACGTGATTCAGTTGTCCGATTGTAAAATTTCATGTTCTTAATTTTTTTTTGAAAATTTCAATTATTTTGGTATCCGATTCGTGGTTGTATGCATTATTTTGATGTTTTGATCATGCAAACAAGTTCGTATAATGTTATTACACTTGTGTGCATGTTTGGTTTGGAGCCCGAGGGACCCGGGTGAGCTTCGGATTGGCTACGGATGATTTTTAAACTTAGAAAAATTGCTGGTTTTTGGAGTTTTCTATTACCTGGTGCTTTTTCCTTCACGATCGCGAAGAGTAATCTGGGCTGGGGAGGTTTTTCCTCTATGCAAACGGGAAGCTGTGTACGCGAACGCGAAGCTATGGTAGGATTACCCTTCGCGAACACAACCAGCAATACGCGAACGCGAAGAGCAAGGGGCCTGGGAGGGTGAAACTGAGGTTTATTCTATGCGAACGCGAGCTCTGGCTCGCGTACGCGAAGACCTGGGGGAGAAGCTTCGCGAACGCATGAGGAACCTCACGAACGCATAGGCCATTCTGGCTATTGTGCTTCGCAAACGTGCCAGGCCCTTCGTGAACGCGAAGAAGGCCTAACGCCTAGTCTATTAAATATCCCTAAGATAGGATTTCACTCATTTTTCACTATCTTCTCATTAGAGCTTGGCCTAGAGGCGATTTAGAAAAGAAATTTCATCACCATTTCACAGGTTAGTGTACTTTAACTTATTTTCTTCCATTTTCATCAACGCCCATTAATTTCTAACCTTAATTTATGCTCATTCATGGTAGAAAATTAGGGATTTGGGTAGAATTGGGGGGGGGGGGGGAGAGGGTTGTAAAATTAAGATTTAGACCTCAAATTGAGGCCAGATTTCGAACTAATCACATAATAAGGCTCGAGGTGAATGTGTAATTGGGTTTTGGTCCGAATCTCGGATTTTGACCAAGCGGCCCCGAGGTTGAATTTTTGGTAAAAGTGTAAAGATCTTAACTTTATGTATTGTAATTGATTTCCCTAGCATTGTTTGATATTATTGAGTCGATTTTGGTTAGATTCGATTGGTTTGGAGGCGTATTTTAGAGGAAAGGCCCCGATTGTGTTATGATTTGCTTGCCGAGCGAGGTAAGTGTTGGGTCTAACCTTGATTTGAAGGAATTAAGAATCCTTGAACTATATGCTATATGATTTACATGTGTAACGGCGTATATGCGAGGTCACGAGTGTATATACGCCGTCAAGATAGTTATTTTCATGCTTTTCCATATTTCATTAATTATTTTGTTCCATATCTTAACTGTTACATGCTTTAATTGCTTCCTATGCCTTAACTTATCACTTGTCACTATTTTCTCTTGTATTGAAATGCTCGTTTCTTCCATGCTCCGTGATTAACTGCTACTTGTCTTAATTGTCTTACCCGTACACTTTAAATGTCATATTGTTGGCTTGTCTTGTTGTTTTGTATTAATAGTAGCATTTCTTGACTTGGTACGAGATTCCTTTATGGCTTTGCTTTCATAATTCTTTAATCGCTGATCGTGACATTATACTACCAAATAATTATGTGAAAAAAGAGTCTATGTTATTTTACTCTCCCTCCCTCCCCCTTCCCTCCTTCTCCCTCCTTCTCCCTCCCCCTTCCGTCGTGGCACTATTCTCATATGCCTCTGAAGTTTGCAAAACTAAATAAATTTACAGATAAGTGTTCATTATATCCTTTTACTAAAGATTGATCCTTTTGAACTATGACCAACAATATATTTGTGCAAAAAGTTACAAATAATTAATATTATTTATCGGATACACATATTACAGACTTTGTTTTACAAATTTTAAGTTAAACAAAAAGGTCAAATATCATTTAAAATTTTCATTCATGCTTCATCTACTTTAAATTTGAATAATCAAACGAAAGTTATTTTTTATGAATGTTTAAGGATCTTTGATTTGAAAATAAGTAATGAAGGGATTAGCAATGGATGAACTAGTTATGCATGGATTAACTATGTAAGAATTAATTATACGAGAATTAGTTATGCAAGAATTAATTATACAAGGATTAGTTATGCAAGAATTAGTAATGTAGAGATTATTTCTTGTTGTATTTTTGAGTTTTTGTATAATTTTTGAAATAGCAATCAAATATTTTATTAAAACTTTAAATTTAAGAATCAAGATTAACTATGTTAGAATTAATTATACGAGAATTATTTATGAAAGAATTAATTATACAAGGATTAGTTATGCAGGAATTAGTAATGTAGAGATTATTTCTTGTTATATTTTTGAGTTTTTGTATAATTTTTGAAATAACAATCAAATATTTTATTAAAAATTTAAATTTAAGAATCAAGATTTTGCATATTAAACTTAGGAAAAGAAAAAGATTTTAATTTGGAAGTGTGAGTATAATTTTGTCATTTTATTATTTTAGTTTCTGTATTACTAATACATATACTATTATTTTACATTCTATTTCACATAATAATACATATTTTGTATTTAATTTATTCAAGTTGGCAAAATGTAACCAACCAATGCATTATTTATGTTGAAACTTATACTAGGATTTTTATGCAAATAAACAATGTATTATTCATGTCGAGGCTTTATCAAAATTATTATGCTTTATACATCAAACCGAATGGCCCCTAAATACCTAATAAAGGTTAGGATGACTATATTGAACAATAGGAGGTTGTTTGATTTGCCAAACAAATAACACATACATTATATAACAAGATTGTAATGTAATAAATAGTAATCAACAATTATTTAGTTCATATACAGTTTGATAAAATATATATCATTTCATGTCCATACCAATTCTATGTAATGCCTAATCAAACAACATAATCCAATCATCATTATCACAATGTCGTATCATCGATATAATCTGAGACTTGAATTCAATGTCTTATCATTATTGTATATCAGATAGGGGTGTTAATGAAAAATCAAAAAATCGAACCAAACCAAAGACTAGCTTATACCGAAGAATAAAATTGAGTTTTTTTTTGGTTTGGTTTGATTTGGTTTTAATATTTAAAAACCGTCAAAATTTGATTTGATTTTTGTTTTAAGCATAAAATAACCGAAAAATCAAACAAAATTGTCACGACCGTCAAAATTTGATTTGGTTTTTGTTTTAAGCTTAAAATAACCGAAAAATCAAACAAAATTGCCACAACCCAAAATCAAACTAGTCGTGATGGCACTTAACCCAACCCGCTAGGTAAGCCAACTAATAGTCAACACAATCCAAATGAGATTATTAAGAAAATTAATGATAAATTAAATAAACTTTTATACAATAACCTAAGGATTGGTAGTACAAATCATGAGCTTCTAAGATTTAGAGTTTATAAAGCTGGTACGAAGTAAATATATCATCTGTTTGAAATATACATAAAAAGATTTACAAATCTAAAGCTACCAAGGACAAGTGACAGCTGCAACCGGACAGGTACATCTTCAGTGCCAGCTCCCGCCATACACAACAACATCAACTCCAAGATCTGCACGCAAGGTGCAGAAGTGTAGTATGAGTACAACCGACCCCGTATACTTAATAAGTAACAAATCTAACCTCAGGTTGAAAGCAGTGACGAGCTCAGAAGAAGGTCAGTTCCCATCACCAATAACCATTAACAATTCATAGCAGTATAGTGAAGGCTATAGAGGTATATAACTCAAGAGATGTAATGATTAGCTCGTTCACAGATACGAAAAAGTAGACATGTTTTTCAAGTATAACAACCCAAATCTAAATCTTACCAATGAAATCAATTAAACATGAGTTTATCAAAAGAACGGTATTTTCCAATTTACAACATCAGATAAGACTTTTCGTTTATCAATTAGCATGAGGAAAATACATCTTTGTGCCTACATGTCAATATACATGTCAAGTCATTAATTATCATATACTGCCTAGCTTGAGGAATATACATCTTCATGCTTACATGTCAAATAATATATGTCACATTACCGTCTAGCATGAGAAAAATGCATCTCTATGCCTACATACCAAGTATGCATGTCATATGAATGATTTCACGGTGATACTCCCAGGTACCATCACTCTCAACATACTCAAGCTATCTGTCTCAATTACCCACTTTATCACACACACAATCACTCATCACTGTACGAGTGCCTGGCTCATAAGCCCCTCACCAAAGCACGTGTATATATCACCATGCCTACGCTCACTGCTGGTATGTCAGACTCTGGAGGGCCGGATCCTGCCCAAGCGCTAATCAAAAGCCTATATGACCTGTTGCGGCGTACAACCCGATCCACAATAATAATAAAGCCAATAAGGCCTGTTGTTGCGTGCAAACCGATCCACAATAATACTCTCAACACGGCTCTAAGGCCCACCCCAGTCATCAACCTCTCAAGTCTCAAGGGCTCACAATCTCATACCACTCAGCCCAACAACTCCACATATGGAAAAGAAACAATAATAACATGTGATGTAATAATAAATGATGAACAGAGACTAAGATATGATGTGCCAATGAAGAACCATGACCGATTGTATAATTACAATTAATTCAGATAACTCAAAATAACAGAAATAGCCCCATTAGGTCTCAACCGAATAATCACATAGCCTAAACATGATTTCTAACATGAATCATAACTTAGGTAATCATCAAGTAGGGGAAAATACGGATATAACATGATATGATAACAAAATAAGACTGGTAATGGTATAAAAGTCAACTTGAATCATGATTACCTCGGTGCACGCTCACACGCCCGTCATCTAGCATGTGCGACACCTCAACATATCACAATAACATTGTTCTCAGGGATAATTACCCTCAATTCCAAGTTTAGAAATGTTACTTACCTTGAACAAGCCAAATCCAACACCGAACAAGCCAAACAATACTCTAGAAATGCTATCCCGTGCAAAACATCTGCCAAACGGCTCGAAACTAGCCAAAAGCAACTCAAAAACATCAAATAATACCTTAGAAAGCAAACCTAATAGAAAAAGGTCGAATCTTTAATCAAATACTCAAAGTCAACCTCGGACTCGCACCTCAAAATCTGACAAAACTCACAAAATCCAACAACCCATTCAATTATGAGTCCAACCATACTAATTTCACTTAAATCCGACTTCGAATCGATGTTCAAAACTCAAAAATTCACTTTAGGAAAGTTTAGACAAAACCCCCCAATTTCTCTTTAAAATTCATAATCTAAATGTCAAAATCGAAGATCGATTCATGAAATATAAAGCTGGTATTAAAATAGATACAACATCTATTTGAAATATACATATACAGATTACAAAACTAAAGCTACCAAGGACAAGTGGTAGATATATCCTGAAAGCAGGTGTCGCTTTCGACGTGTGACAACTCTTTTAAATGGGTATTAAAAGAGAAAAGTCGCCACCTAACGATTTAAGATGAGTTAGGGAACCTATTTGCAAGTAACTCTGATTAGAACTAGTTCGTGTCACCAAAGATTGGGTAAGGTCTCAAATTAACTCGAAAAGAAGGGGTTAGCCACTCTTCGAGATCCACAACTGTGGTTCCCGACCGAATTTTACGCTACGTGAGATTATCGGATTATAATTGTCCTATGTGATCATGTAAATTAAAGAAAGAGAGGGAATCTAAATATCCAACTACAATGTGAAACAATCATAAAGAAGATTGAACATATGAAGGAAGTATACTATACATTAATAAGTGATTGGTGTAATCTTTTAAGGATTATAAGGTACAACCTAGTTTGATCTAAGTTCAAATAAATAGGGGTGCAAGTAATAAACACATATGGGGTCCTAAGTTTTATAGTCTAATAGATAATCCCGTGCAACATAAATAATACTTCGCAACTCACTTAAGGTAGGGGTTGCTCATATTATTCAGCGGGCATAGACTATCATCTCCTGTTACCCAATTACTATCTTAAAGTTGTTTACCTAAAGCATTCTAGTTCAATTCTAAACCGCATCCTAGGCATGCATTACCCTGTCACGGCCCCAATTTCCCTCAGTAGGATGTCGTGACAACATATAGTAAATAAATAGAATGATAAATACAAGATAAAAATCTTATATACAATTACAATCCCCAAAATCGGTAGTACAAATCATAAGCTCTACTGAGTTTGCTAGAAAATCCCTAAATACAACTGTTTAGAATAGAATTAAACAGTACAAGCAAAGTATCATAAGGTGACTCTGAGGCATGCGAACGTGACGACATGTTTACCTTGAGTCTTCATAGCAATGCTCGACCAGCCAGCTAATAATCAACAACAACCGTGGTACCTGGATCTGCACAAAAATATGCAGAAGCGTGGTATGAGTACACCACCGTGGTACCCAGTAAGTATCAAGACTAACGTCGGTGGAGTAGTGACGAGGGACAATCAAGACACCTACCGGACTAAACAACTTGAACAAGTGTGTAGATGAACTAAAAGATAAACAATATCAATATAAAGCTAAGCAAGATAAGGAATACAAAACAATACTTGCAATGATACACTAGTAACAACAATATTCAACAGGAAGCGGTCGGGTAATAATGCTGTTGAGTAACTGATCACAGTCTAAGCCCGGGGAAACCAAATAAAGGGAAAACCAGCAACAACTCAATAAGAACAACCGCTTTCACACTAGATCTGTTCAAGCATTTCCAAGAGGTACCGAACCTCATAATCACAGCTCACGGGTCCCAATTTATGAACCCTAATTACTTGGCATCTTGTGCCCACATTACAACTCATAACCGCACGGACGACTCACGTGCCAATAGAACAATCCTCACACAGAAGGCGAGAAGACAAGAGTACATATAATGGTTAATGACGTAAGGATTCACCTTTTAAAACCGATATGGGTGATTTAACTACGCGTATGCTTGTGCAAGTATTCTATCATAATTCCAGTCAACAAATAAGAGTAGAGTCAATGAATGGCTCATAAGAAACGATCACCACGAAATGTACAGTGTAACAAAACCAGCAATGAAGTTTGAAGAAACGACCAGCACAACAAGATTAGCCACATAGAATTGAGCAAATTGTGCAACACGGAGGAAAACAATTAATAGTATGCTAAGGAAAACAATAATCAAAGACAAGTGCACAGAAAATGGGAAATTACAACAAGAGCCCTCCCGGGGTACCGCCTCGTAGTCTCAAATCGTAAAATGAATCATAACTCTCCTTATATCACCGCGGGAGCCTTTATATTTAGTTTTGAAAATCATTTTTTCCAAAATAGCATCCCGCGTTTTAGACCACCTTATCACACCGCATGGCTTCTAGTAGTTCCCCTACTAGCCACGCATTTTAAGCCCACCTTATCTCACCGCATGCGTTTCAACACCCTGACCTTATACCACCGCATGCGTATCAATAATAACAACAACACGACAGAAACCTCGTGCAACACAATAACAACCGCATGGCAGAAACCTTGTGCAAACACAATAAAAACCGCACGACAGAAACCACGTGCAAACACAATAACAACCGCATGAAAAATACCTCGTGCAAACACAATAACAACCGCATGATAGAAACCTCATGCAAACAACATAACAATTCTCTCAACAAAACATGTATGCCAAAAATATAACAACTCAAATAAATGACTTTCACAATATGTGCCCATATGCCACAACATTTCCTCAAAACAGTTTCAATATCACAACCACGCATAGCCCTCGGCTCAACAACACTGAATACAACAACCACAACAACAATAACACGAGAATACGACAAGTAAATCAACACAAGAACTTCAGAACGCAAAGAAACGAAAAAACGAACTCACAAAGAAAGGCACAATAGGGAAATGATAGTCTCAATAAGAATAGTTCAACAAGGGAGAGGTAATGTGTAACAATGATTCCACGAAAGTGCAATTCGACAACAAGAGAGATAGCACGAATCAATGACCCCAAATAAGAATACTTCAACAATGAAAGGGATACCAAACTTTCATTAAGGCTAAGCAATTATGGAAGAGATAATAATGATTTCAATTAAGGTTAAGCAATTACGGAAAGATAATAATGATTTTAATTAAGGTTAAGTAATTACGGAAAGGATAGCATGACGATTAAAGAGGCAACAACTTCAGTTAAGGTACATAAGAGTTTAATCGGCAATAAGGGTAAAACATGAAGCAATTAATTCCAAATAAAACGCATAAGGGTGAATTTAGTAAATGGGGAATTTAACATAGCAAAACAACTTCATATTTAATGGACATAAGAACCTAAGATCACTAAACGGTCAAGTTTCCATAATTAAGCCCGAGCACGTACTCGTCACCTCGCATACACGGCCTTTACATGACACAATTAGCACAAATGACTCAAATCCTAAGGGGTAATTCCCCCCCACAAAGTTAGGCAAGATACTTATCTCAAAGAAGCTAGAACGTTACTCTAAAATGATCTTCTCGAGTGAAACAACCTCCGGACGGCTCAAATCTAGCCAAAATAACTTCAAATCATAAATAAAACTCATAGGAAATAATTCCGGATAATAAAGCTTCAATCTTTAACAAGAACTAAAATTCAACCCCCTGGGCCCGCATCTCGGAATCAGACCAAAATTATAAAATCCGAACACCCATTCGATAACGAGTCCAACCATACAAGAATTACCAAATTTCGATATCAATTCGTCCTTCAAATCATCATTTTACATTTGGAAAGATTTCTTCAAAAATCCCCATTTTTCCTCAACTAAAAACACTAATTATATGATAAAAATAAAGATAAAATTATGGAATATAATAAATTACGGGTGAAGAACACTTACCCCAAACCAACACGCGAAGAACCCTAAAATATTGCTCAAATCTGAGGCCTACAACTCAAAAATATGATAAAAATGGTCAAACCTTAGATTTGGAAAATATATTCTGCTGCCCAGGTATTTGCACATCGCAATCGCGAAGAAGAAACAATGACTGCCCCAAAAATGCACTACGCGATCGCAAATGGATCCATGCGATCGCGTAGTGCATTTTTGGGGCAGTCATTGTTTCTTCTTCGCGCATGCGATCACGAAGAAGAAACGAATACTGCCCCACAAAAAGGTACTACACGATCGCGAACCAGAAGGTGCGATCGTGAAAGAGAAAAATATATATACGAGCTACTGAGCTGTGCTATGCGAAGGCGTAACACCCAATGCGAACTCGAGCAACAACCAGCTGAACCTTCGCGAACGCATGCCCACTGTCACATCCGCGATAAGCAAAAATGCTGAGTTTCCCAGAATCACTTCGCGATCACAGCTTCATCTTGATGATCGCGAAGAGCAATAGCAATACCAGAAACCGACAACTCAAAAGCATGAAGAAATGGCCCGTAGCCTATCCGAAACACACCCGAGGTACTTGGGACCCCGTCGAAACATGACAACAAGTTTCATAACATAACACGGACCTGCTCGAGGTCTCAAATCACATCAAACAACGTCAAAACTATGAATCGCACCACGAATCAAACTTATGAATTTCCAAATCTTCTAACTTCCAAAACTCGCCCCGAAACATATCAAATCAACTCGGAATGACGTCAAATTTTGCATGCAAGTTCAAAATAACATAACAGAGCTAATCCAACCCTCAAAATCAAAATCCGACCCCGATATCACCAATGTCGACTCTCGGTCAAACCTCTCGACGTTCCAAAACTTTAATATTCCAGTTTTCGCCAAAATGCTTTAAATTACACTACGGACCTCCAATTCCAAATCCGAACGCACACCTAAATCCAAAATCATCATACGAAATTATTGGAATCATCAAAATATGATTTCGAAGTCGTCTACACAGAAGTCAAAACTGCGGTCAACACTTTTCATTTAAGTTTCAAAAGTAAGAATTGTTCTTTCAATTTAATCCCAAATCATCTGAAAACCAGTCGCGACCACACACGCAAGTCATAATTCACATTACATAGTTGCTCGGGACCTTAAGTCACTGAATGGGATGTTAAATCTCAAAGTGACCGGTCGGGTCGTTACATACCCGTCCCATACCTATGGTCGAGGAGGCTTTGGACCTACTATTTGGGTGGTTCTAGATTTTACTTAGGATGCTCAAAAATGATAAAGCTAGGCGCACATTCAAAACAGGTAGGACTGCACATAATCGCAATTAAGGGCTCAAGTTGGCCTCCATACATAGTCACAAATGCACGCAAAACAACCATGAATTTTATGCTAAAGAGGTTCCAGATTATGCAGAAACTGTCATAGGCTGTTTTGGAGCTGAAACACATTAAAAAAATGTTTAGGGCCTATAGGCATGGTTTCTATGTGATTGAATTCCATAGGCAGTACGTCTAGGCAGATTATCTTAACGACGCTGCTGATTATAATACTTATTAAAGACCTATGGGCATAATCTCTAGGAAATTTGTACTTGGGCAATGAGGCAATTGAAAGCGCAGAATTATTCATTTTTGATCCTATAAACATGCTTTCTAAGCGAGTAGTAATACCCTATAGGCATGTTTTCTAGGTGGGCAATGTGATAAGAAGACAATTTGATTAATCAATTTAAGATCCTATAGGCATGGTATCTAGGTGAGTCATGTGGCCGGAGGAAATGTCAATGTAAGCAATTCTCAATCACTTAACAAGATCCTATAGGCATGCTATCTAACAACACATAGCAATAGAGCAAGTTGAGCAAATAACCAATGATGTTTAAATCCTATAGGCATGCTGTCTAATAGCGTGTAGAAATAGAGCATGTGAACAAGTGAAACACTTAGATTATTATAGGCATGTTTTTTACCCCTTTATGCAAAAATAGAATATAGCCGTTCCCCCATTTCACTAACTCTCCAACTATTTGTTTACAAATTATTACAGGCCCAAAGATAAAAGAAAAAACAAGCTCAAATATTACGTAATTGAAATGACTACAAGCCCAACATATAGAGTAGGTCCAAGAGGAGATAACCAGTACTGCCTGGGCCTTCAACAGGCTCATTCCTCACACAAGTAGTAGACCCAGACCCAAACTCAAGCCAAACATTGGAGTGTATCTATTGCAGAGCTCAAGCCCACACATGGACCCATATCAAGCCCAGATAGAAGTCCCACTTACCCAGCAATTGCAGATTAAAAACTTTACTACATAAACTAATGAACCATACATGAAAATCATTTAAATGATTCTGGAACCTACTAACAGCAACTCCCATAGAGACTATATGGCAGGATTTACAGGAAAGCATATTTGCATTTCAGAAGCAAGAGTGACAGGATTGATTAAACAAAGAACATGCAAACTAGGAGAATCAGTATGGCTTAATTTCAACATGGTAAGTTTGATATGACAAACTAACAACACATGTTTAATCATTCAGCAAGTGATAGCATGCTGAGCATGAACACAACATTAAGAGAGTTGATGAGACATGCCACTTGGGGTTAATAAGGTAAGCACACTAGACACATACAAAATGAACATGCTAAGCTTTTCAGAGTGAGTTTAGGGTAGAGCATGATCCATAGTTAGTCTAAAATATATTTTAAACCTAGGAGTCTAAGTTATGAAGGTCTGGCAGAGTCATGGTTAGGGAATGGCAATTGCACATAACAAACAGGCAAGCATGCATGGTCTATAGTAGTCAATAAGAAGCCTAATCATGCTGAGTATAACATAAAGATTCCTAAGTCCAAAGGTATCATGGCAGGAAGACATATCAACTCAAGGTTAAATAGAACATGCGGACTCCAATACTTAAGCACTCAACTATGCATAATAACAGGAACTAAGTGTATTGGGATTCAACTAGAAGCATAAGCAATACTAAAGAGGGCAGGAGATGATTCCTTAAGAATTTCAGTTCGAGAATCCAAGACAAAGATTGAGAAAAGACTCAAATAATAAGTGATCAAAGCAACAAAGCAGGCTAAAGATTGTCAAAATCATTCAAGCTGAACATAATGAGCATATATTGAAGTTTCGAATCTAAGCAGGTTCTGATACTAGAAAATTCAGAACTGCAAAATAGCTTCAAAGCAAGTAGGGTTGCAAATGAAAATAACACAATATTGAAGTCATATTGGTTCACAAAGTTCAAACAACATGTCTATACTGAGAATAGAACACAAGCAAAAGAAGATATAATTGTAAGAGTCAAGGTACTCACTAATTTGCAGATTCAACAAACAAATAGAAGAGAAAATCAAGTGCCAACAACAACTTAAATATCAGTATCAAAGAGAACAACCAAAACCCCAAATTCTAGTGCGTCGGAGTTTACAGGAGCTTCAAATGAGCCTCGAGAAGTGCTCGCACTAGGGAGGTCGATAGAGAGGATTCTGGTGGCCTTGGATTTCAGCCGGCCATAATCAAGAATGTTGAATAATATAGAAAGTGAGAGTGAGAGAACAACAGTAGTCCCGGCCCCCTAGGGGAATTGGGGAAGGGGCTTTTATAGTGATATATTAGAACGAATAACATGGAAAATAATCAATTAAACCTAAATAAGTAAAGAAATGATTGCATACAGTCCCTAATAGAGCCGATAAAAGAAGTGAAAGAAATTTCAAACCCTAGTTGAGTCCAAGGGCCAATAATCGGACCGAAAATACAAGAATCATTCATCGTAAAATGTATATAGATGAAACATCACCCAGATCTTCAAAAATTGGAGTCAATCGTGCCCGATTTGAAAGGCAGTACTTATCAAAGTTAGGCAAATACTAAGTAACACCATGAACACGTGAGTAGTAGCGGAATAAGGCAAGCAAATCACGAAAGGATTCCATAGTATAGCCGGATTTGGAGAGCATTTTGGGGATAAGACGGCTAGGGTTTTGTGAGGAGAGGAGGAGAATGGAGTGAGAACATAGAGGTGGCTGGGTAGGGAAATGATCTCTAGGGTTAGTGGGGAGGGATATAAGGAAAGGGGTCGGCTTAATTTGGGCGGTTGATCATTTGAGATCAACGGCCAAGTTCGAAAGAGGCGCGGGGCGGGTTAAGGTCAGGTCGCGACTGGGTTTTAAAGAGGGTTGTTTGGTCTTGGGTTGCTGAAGGTGAACTGGGGATGGGCTAAATGTTTTGGGCCTGTTTTGGTCCGAAATTATCCCTATATATTGGGCTATAATTTAAATACACGAAATTCATAAAGAAATAAATTATAAAATGAATAATAAATAATAAAAAATATTATTTAAGACATTACATACTTAAAAACAATAAGTCAGAGTCATAAAAATATAAAAATACTATTTTGAAATAAAATATATAATAAATGTAATTATTATGAGAATATACGCCATTATTGTAGCTAATGTAGATAAATAGAAAAAATGCAAATTTAATTTTGTAAAAAATGGAGTGAAATATTATAAGATGCATGTGAATACAAATAATAAATTTGGATATTTAAGTCACCCCAAAATAATTTGAAGGGATAATTAATAGATATTTAAATGATTAAATACAAGAAAATTAATTTTAAAGCTTTAAAAATTGTAGAAAATACTTATATAACCCCTATAAATTGAGTAATAATGCGAAATGATATTTTGAAAGTATATAGAATACTTTATAAAATATGAAGGCAAAATTGGGTATAAACAACAGGTACATCTTCAATGCCAACTTCCACCATCCACATCAACTCAGCTCTAAGATATGCACGCAAGGTGCAGAAGTGTAGTATGAGTACAACCGACCCCATGTACAAAGCAAGTATCAAACTAACCTCAGCGAGGAAATAGAAGCAAGAATTATAAATGATACTCGCTAATCACTTGTACAATTCATAAATCTAACAAGTACATAACAATAATATGGCCAAGTCATGAATCACAGATAAAACCACCTTGGTTCACACAATAACTTAACGTACTCTGCACAGTCAGTAGTCCAGTATATAAAGAAGATATGCGAATAAATCAGGTAAACAACCAAGGAAATTTGCAAGTAAAGATGAAATGCAATAACCTAATATCAATCCATTGCGGCGCGCAACCCGATCAAAATAGAAACCACAATACGACTCTAAGTCCCACAACAGAATCTCAATAACCGAACCAAAATACTGATCAAATTTCCTAATACCACATCAACCAGAAGCCTGTTGGTTTCTCATAATCCACGTGTAAACCTTCAAGAAGAAACATGAGAGGGTTACCCTAAAGGGATGGATCCATATCCACACGCTGCACGGACAACTCACGTGCTGCACGGACAACTCACGTGCTAATAATATCAACTACACGGACAACACATGTTCTGCACAGAGCCACAGACAACTCACGTGCTAATAATAACAACATCTCGGATCCACACGGACAACTCACGTGCTCAATATCACAAATTGCCTGACGTGGTCATAGGCTCAATATCACAATCTGCCCGGCGTAGTCACAAGCTCAATATCACAATCCGCTCGGCGTGGTCACGAACTCAATATCACAATCAGCCCGGTGTGCTCACATGCTCAATATCACAATCCGCCTGGCATGGTCACATGCTTAATATCACAATCCACTCGGCATGGTCACACACTCAATATCACAATACGCCCGACGTGTGCACATGCTCAATATCACAAATCGCTCGGCATGGTCATAGGATTAATATCACAATCTGCCCGGCATGGTCGCATGCTAGTAGTCCAATCCATATCACACAGAAATCAGATATACAAGAATACATGTACATGATCAATGAACATCAAATTTCATACTCCTGGACTGGTATAAGTGACATGCTAAGGTGTATGCATGTGCAAAGTGTTCTATCATAGCTCAAATCGGCAATTACATCACAAAAAGTAACAATTATCAAGTTTAATAAGGAGAGTAACCTCTATGTAACCTCAAACATGTCTAAAATAGCTTATAACGGGGGTACAAATACAAGAATCCTCACAACATGAAGCTTCGCAATCAATCTAAGACATATCATAGCCTAAACACTACCCCGAGCATGAAAAATACCCCTGTACACGCACATGATCTCATCCCTACACATGTGCGCCGCCCATAGCATGTAGCTATTATAAATAACTCTGGCAACTAGTGCCTCAACAAGGTTTAGGTAAGATACTTACCTCAAGCAAGCCAAAACAATACTCTAGAAGCACCATCCCATGCGAATCAACTTCTGAACGGCTCAAAACTAGCCAAAAGCAACTCAAAAACACCAAATATTGCCATAGGAAACAAACCCAAACGATAAAGATCGAATCTTTAATCAAATACTCAAAGTCAACCAAAAAGTCAACTCCGACACGTATCCCAGAACCCAACAAAATTCACAAATTCCGATAATTCATTCGAATACGAGTCTAACCATACTAGTTTCGCTCGTATTCTACTCCGAATCGATATTCAAATCTCAAATATTTATTTTAGAAAAGTTTTGACAAAACCCCCCCAATATCTCTTTTAGATTCATTACCCAAATGCCAAAATCAAAGATGGAATCATGTAAAAATAATCAAATCCGAGTAAAAAATATTTACCCCAATCCAAATCGTGAAAATATCCTCAAATATCGCCCAAAATCGAGCTCCCAAACTTAAAATGTGATAAAATGATTCAACCATCGTATATATAAAATCTGCTCAGGCATCTCTGCACCCACGGGCTAATCAGTCGCATCTACAGCGTCGCATCTGCGACAAATATCTCGCATCTGTGATTTCCACTGAAGCCCCGACCAACCGCATCTGCGAACACAACCTCACATCTGCAGTCTCGCAGATGCGGAAAGACCTTCGCACATGCACACACACCAGCCTCCGCTAACATCACATAAGCAGATACCCTAGTGCATCTGCGATCAAGCTCCGCATTTGAGGATTGTGCTCCCAGTCTACCTCTTCTGCTTCTACGCACCAAATACTGCAGATGCGCCATCGCATCTACGCACCTCTTTTTGTAGGTGCGATTGCACCAGGCTTGCCAATATTTAGCCAAACTCAACCACCTTCCAAGTGTTCTAAATCCCACTCGGTCCCCTCTGGACCCTTTTCGAACATACCAACAAGTCCCAGATTATAACACGGACCTACTCATGGCCTCAAATCCCACAAAATAACTTCGAAACCACGAATTGCACTTCAATTCAAGCTTAATGAACTATTTGAAAATTTCAAATTTCAAACTTACGCCGAACACGTCTATGCAACTCAGAATCACCTCAGCTTTTACACACAAGTTCCAAATGAAATCACCTCAGCTTTTACATACAAGTTCCAAATGAAATAGCGAACCTATTCCAACTCCTAGAACAACAATATGAACCCGATAAAATCAAAGTCAACTAACGGTCAAAGCTATAAACTCTTCAATCCTTTAAATTGTCAACCTTTCGCAAATAGAGCCAAAACATTCTAGAGTATCCAAATGCAAATCCGGGCATATGCCCAAGTTCAAAATTATCATCCGGACCTAACGAAACCATCAAAACTCCGATCCGAGGTCAAATGCACAAAAGTCAAACTTGGTCAACATTCCAACTTAAAGCTTCCAAATTGAAAATCATTCTTCCAAGTCAATATCAAACAACTCAAAAACCAAAACCAACCATACACACAAGTTACAATACATCATATGAAGCTACTCAAGACTTCAATCTACCGAACGGAATGCAAATGCTCAAAACGACTGGTCGGATCGTTACATTCTCCCCCACTTAAACATAAGTTCGTCCTCAAACATGCTAAGAGTCATTATAAAGCCATCAAATCACGGTATAAACACACCATACACATTCCCATGGGTAATCCCATGTCACCCCAAATACATGTAAGCCCGTTAACTCAACATAACTAAAGATCCTTCCTTCAATCTTAGTCCGTGAACCTTAGAACCAGTCTCCAACATCGGAAATCCATTATAAGACCAATTCTCACATCTATACACTATATAAGTCTGAAGAAGTTGTATCAAGCCATAACCATATTCCAAGATATAATCACATGATATACCACATACCTCACATACTCATAGTAATACCTTCTAAGCATAATAGCTGCATATTACTAAACTTGGTACCGGTAACAAACCTCATATCAAATGAAACCTCATTCTAAACCTTCGTACACTGCCGATGATGAAAGAAACACACAGAAACTCATAACCTCTCATCAAATGAACAAGTCCTGGAGCTATCCGCCCGACAAGAACCATAGCCAAATTCTAAGCTGACTAGTGACGTTAGACATGCCTTAATCAAATTCGATAGCACTCATTCCAAGTCCAATAACTCATCCCATCCAATACAAGCTGCTGACCGACATACCACACCGGCGCCACCTCGAGCCACATACTGTGCAATCGGCACACCAAACAAGCAACAACTCGAATATACCCAATAATGGAAAGAGAAAAAAATGAGAGAACCGTCCCGCAAGCTTAATAGATACCACCACAAAGCGCAATGATATGAACCCATCATACAAAGGAGAAACAATGCACATGAAATAAGAACAAGGATCATATCCCAACATATCTCCGCCGCTATGCGTGGCCCAATCCAAACACCGGTCCATATGGAATACCTCGAGCCATGATGCTCACAATCAACAACCATATGCATATCAACAACAAACACGCTAAGTGCATGACCATAACCATGGAGAAACGGATAGCACAATATACCACAAACAGGAAGACCATAACTAAAGAGGCATCCACCATTCAACACCCCAAGAACCATCTTGCTCGAATTTTGTCACAAGGCCCAAGCAAAACCACATCATGTGTGTAAATAGTCAACAGTCACACAATCCATCATAGTATATGCGAGTAACATATGGAACATATCAATATACGAATAAGATCAATTCTAACCGATGACACTCCCCCTCAACCATAGTTGCGCTGAGAAAATAAATCCGACTCGATGTAGAATACACATCCCCATTAGTCCTACCAGTAGCCTCCAAATCAACTCCGATCATCCACGAATAGGTAAATAACCTTCCAAAAGTTCACAATAACCTATCCATAACACATACAATCAGCTGTTAACCTCTTAATATACCTTCACCATCCATGACCAAGGAACAATTCTTCCATGCCACATAGCAAAATCTAAACATCAGCAGTCGATCAACCATGCAATTACCGTAATACCAGTCAAGCATCCGCAAGTCCAAACATAGTGCGTCTTCAGAAATGCACACTCTTCTCAGGTAATATAAAATAGTGCCAACATTCTTCTAAACATGTGAAGCTGTCCATGCTATCTAGAGCTCATGACCTCCCCTTCAAAACTGAACCATAAACTTGTACATGCAAATCTCAATCCCACACGTCGCACCGCATCTATCATGTCATTATATGAAAACACAGAAATCCCATTATCAACTCTGAATCATAAGCAAGATAAACAGTCCCTCAGCCAGAAACCTTCCACTTGGCCCTATCACAACACACAATAAACTCCTCATACTTGTAGAAGACATCTGCCTCAAGCCGTGGTCGATACCATCGAGAACTCTTCGAAAACCGTTTGCACATAACCAAGCCATTAGAACTGAATCCCTCTAACTCAACCAAGTGATGTAGATCGTAAAGCCCAAGATCATTGCCACAAAACACCTACAAAGCCTCGCCACACCAGAAGAACCACAATAACCGATCATTTCTATTACCATGCCGACCCGAACCACTACCAAGCTGACCCATTTCTTCGAGTCTCTCTCGACTTGCCTTCAAGTTTGCACTTCTCTTTGCTAGTACACTACGGTCCTTAACCCCAAGACCACCACAATAGGCATGAAACCACGTCGTCCTAAGGCCCATAAGCCACTGTATTCCCTCTTAAGCACCCAATAATGCTGCAACTGAGATACCCACTCTAAAGAGACCTTCTGTTAATTTGAAGCTCCATCCAATGCAATCTCACATCTTATCCATATACAATTTCGGAGAACCCTCAAATACCACATATGAAACTTGAACTCATTAGAACCTTCTCGAGATTCATCCACTCTGCTCTGATATCCAATGCACCGCCCAAACGAGCCGAGCGACTAGTGTCCCATTAGCACACAAACACCAAAAGAAGTAACCCCCACCTTAAGCAACTGAGTGAATCCCTTCCCCTTGCACACTACATCCACTATGATTAACCAGCCTGAATCATTCCAAGATGTCCCTATGCCCATAAAGTATAACATATCATGCATCCAGAAGTTCCTTAATGCCATCATCCTCAAAACCAACCTCTTCAGGTCATAACTGATCCATAAATATGCCTTAGACTGAAACTAATATAACATATGACCATGCAATCTGATTGTCGATAGCAGACTCTCTCACTAGGCTCGAAGCCATATAACATAACATCAGATAAATCACGATACCCTTTATCCATATCTACCACGATACTACACTGTAATTCAATAAAATCCTTCATAAGCTCATGTATCACTAATAATAAAATACCTCATATCATCTGCTAAGCGCATATCGATCCCCCTGACAGTTGTGCAACCTCCTTCAAGGCGATCCAAACTAAAATTACAACACATATAACCCACAGATATAAGAAAACACGCCCCAAAAACATCATTAAGATCACACATCTGTAGACCACCCCGCAGGAGATAACCCACATGCTTAGCCTCAAACTGGCATCTCTCTATGCCCTTTTATGTCCACAACCACTATGCAGTCACTTAATCTTTTCGAGGCTAAACTCGTCAACAAGACATAAGAGTATACTTTATTCCACAACTGAGCAACTAAAATATCCCTAACACACTCATAACTCAAAATTGTTCAACACATCAAGACAGAAATCAAGCATCCATAGTCCTTTCGCATCCGAAGCAAAATTCTTCTCGTCACATCCAAACCGTCTTAGCACATTCCTCAGTCATATAATACTCACCATATAGCTATCCAACCATTCATTGAGCTATCAATTCTACTCCTAGGGACACTATCAGACATATAAGTCCAAGAGCATATACTCACACAATGAAAACCATTGAGCCCAATATGCGATCTATGCCTGGCCTCAAGACCCCAGACTAGCCTATAACCAAAACACTGAGAACACATCTCACACCTCATCCATGATATCACAAGTTGTCGATGCACAACTGATACCGAGCGCTCACATAATGCACGATTGGATAAAGAAATCAATGAGATACGCTTGAAGCTGAATCAAGGCCGCACGATAAGAAAACAAAGATGGAAGTGTTTTCTAAATGCCTTGTAGGCTCTCGAAGATAAGTATGGACGTCATCGTACCGATCCGCAAGACTCTACTATACACTTGCTCATAACTCGTAGAACCTATGAACCTAGAGCTCTGATACCAACGTATCACGACCCAAAATCCACCTAGTCATGATGGCACCTAACCCAACCCCGCTAGGTATGCCAAGTAATAGTCAACACAATTTTAATGAAAATAATAAGAAATCAATAAGTGAAATAACTGAATTTCTATACAATAACCTAAGGATTCGTAGTACAAGTCATGAGCCACTAAGACTTAGTTTTACAAAGCTGGTGTGAAAATAGATATAATATTTGTTCGGAATATACATAAACAGATTACCTAGCCAAAGTTACTAAGGACAAGTGGTAGCTATATCCGGAAAGCAGGTACATCTTCAATGCCAGCTTCCGCCATCCACAACAACTTAGCTCCAAGATAAGTACGCAAGGTGAAAAAGTATAGTATGAGTACCATCGACCCCATGTACTCAACAAGTATCATAACTGACCTCAGCGAGGTAATAGAAGCAAGAATTATAAATGATACTCGCTAACAACTATAGAACAATAATATGATCAAGTCATGAATCACATATAAAACCACCTTGGTTCACACAATAACTTAACATACTCTGCTCAGTCAGTAATCCATCATATAAAGAAGATATGTGAATAAATCAGATAAACAACCAAGGAAATTTGCAAGTAAAGATGAAATGCAATAACCAAATATCAATCCGTTGCAACGTGCAACTCGATCCAAATTGAAATCACAATACGACTCTAAGGCCCACAACAAAATCTCAATAATCGAACCAAAACACTGATCAACTTTCCTCATAACACATCAACTAGAAACCCATCGATTTCTCACAATTTGCGAGTATACGATCAAGAAGAAAAATGAGAGGGTGACCCTAGGGGGATGGATCCATATCCACACGCTGTATGGACAACTCATGTGCTAATAATATTAACCACACAGACAAATCACGTGTTGCACAGATAACTAACGTGCTACACGGACAACTCACGTGCTAATAAAAATAATATTTCGGATCCGCACGGACAACTCACGTGCTCAATATCACAATACGCATGGCGGCGTCACATGCTCAATATTATTATCCGTCCAGCATGGTCATAGACCCTATATCATTATCCGCCCGATGTGGTCACATGCTCAATATCACAATCCACCCAAATCAATGTTCAAATCTCAAATATTCACTTTAGAAAGGTTTTGACAAAACCCCCAATTTCTCTTTTAGATTCATCACTCAAATGCCAAAATCAAATATGAAATCATGTAGAAATAATCAAATTTGAGTAAAAAATACTTACCCCAATCCAAATCTTGAAAATATCCTCCAAAATCAACCAAAATTGAGCTCCAAAACACAAAATGTGATAAAATGACTCCACCATCATATATATAAAATCTGCCCAGATATCTGTGCACCTACGAACCAATTAGCTACATCTGCGGCGTCGTATCTATGACAAGCAACTCACATATGTGAGTTCCACTGAATCCCCAACCAACCACATCTGTGAACACAACCTTGCATCTACAGACTCGCAGATGCGGAAAGACCTTCGCACCTGGGCACACACCCAACCTCCGTTGACATCGCATAAGCAGACACCCTAGCACATTTGCGCTTTCGCTTATGTGGTCAATCTCCACATTTGTGGACTCTACTCCCAAGCCACCTCTTCTGCGTTTACTTACCAAATACCATAGATGTGCCATCGCAGGTGCAATTGCACCACGCCTGCCAACCTTCAACCAAACTCAACCACATTCCAGGTGGTCTGAAACCCACCTGAGCCCTTTGGGACCTCGTCCGAACACACCAAAATATCCCAAAACATATCACAGACATACTCGAGGCCTCAAATCTCACAAAATAACATCGAAACCATTAATCGCACCTCAATTCATGTTTAATGAACTATTTCAAATTTTAAAATTCCAAACTTACACCGAACACATCTAAATAACTCGACATCACCTCAAATTTTACACACAAGTTCTAAATGACATATATAACCTATTCCAACTCACGGAACAAACATCCGAGCCCGATAACATCAAAGTCAACTCCCTGTCAAGCCTATGAACTCTACATACCTTCAAATTGCCAACTTTCGCCAAATAGAGCCAAAACATTCTAGAAGTATCAAAATTCAATTCCGGCATACGACCAAGTCCAATATCACCATCCGAACCTAACAGAACCATCATATAAGCACATTCCTCAGTCACATAATACTCATCATATAGCTATCCAACCACTCATTGAGCTATCAATTCCACTCCTGGGGACACTACCAGACATATAAGTCCAAGAGCACATACTCACACAACGGAAGCCATTGAGCCCAAACTGCGTTCTATGCTTGGCCTCAAGACCCTAGACTGGCCTATAACTACAACACCGAGAACATATCTCACACCTCATCCATGATATCACAAGCCGTCGATGCACAACTGATATTGAGCGCTCACATAACACACGATTGGATGGAAGGAAATCCAAGAGATATGCTTCAAGCTGAATCAAGGCCGCACGATTAGGAAAAAAAGATGGTAAGTATTTTCTAAGTGCCCTGTAGGCTCTCGAAGATAAGTATGGACGTCATCGTACCGATCCGCAAGACTCTACTATATACTTGCTCATGACTTGTAGAACCTATGAACCTAGAGCTCTGATACCAACGTGTCACGACCCAAAATCCACCTAGTCGTGATGACACCTAACCCAACCGCGCTAGATATGCCAAGTAAAAGTCAACACAATTTTAATGAAAATAATAAGAAATCAATAAGTGAAATAACTGAATTTCTATACAATAACCTAAGGATTGGTAGTACAAGTCATGAGCCACTAAGACTTAGTTTTACAAAGCTAGTGTGAAAATAGATACAATATTTGTTCGGAATATACATAAACAGATTACCTAGCCAAAGTTACCAAGGACAAGTGGTAGCTATATCCGGAAAGCAGGTATATTTTCAATGCCAGCTTCCGCCATCCACAACAACTCAGCTCCAAGATCTGTACGCAAGGTGCAAAAGTGTAGTATAAGTACCATCGACCCCATGCACTCAACAAGTATCATAACTGACCTCCGCGAGGTAATAAAAACAAGAATTATAAATGATACTCGCTTATCACATGTACAATTCATAAATCTAACAACTACTGAACAATAATATGATCAAGTCATGAATCACATATAAAACCACCTTAGTCCACACAAGAACTTGACATACTCTGCTTAGTCAGTAATCCAGCATATAAAGAAGATATGTGAATAAATCAGATACACAACCAAGGAAATTTGCAAGTAAAGATGAAATGCAATAACCAAATATCAATCTGTTGCAGCGTGCATGTGAACAACTAATTTTTGACCATACCCAAATTCTATACTATTTTGGTGTAAATATTTTCTTTAGGTCTAATTTATATATATATATATATATATATATATATATATATATATATACTTATAGAACATATTTTATTTCTATTTGTAAATATAAAAATGAAAATTTATAAAAAATATATGATTTATTCTAATTATAATTATAATAAATAAGTTAGCTTTAGTATTTTTCTTAGTATAATTTAAACTACAATGTAAATATTTCGTTTTCTTATGTATATAATATTTAAGTCTAAAAGTAAGTTGGTTAATATATATATATATACCTATGTATTTTACCTTCTTTTTTGTTTAATAAAAAAAAGATTAGTAAAAAGTTAAAAAAGAAAGAAGAAAAAAGCTACAAACTAACGAAAAGCAAAAGACAGCAAAAAAAAAAAAACAACGGGTAAAATCTTGAAAGATACAAAAATAAAATGTTATCTTTACTAATTACCCAGCTCACCCCAATCCCCTAACTTCCCATATTTGTTTGCTAAACTCCCCTCTCCCTCACGTCTCCTCTCCCCACAATTCTAACTCCCTCACGTCCCTTTCCCCACTTCCCACACTCTTCTCACCACCTACTCACATCAGTTATACAACCCACACATCTATATATTTTGGACTTCACAAATGAAGGGGGTTGGGGTTTTTTTTTTTTGAAAAAAAAAAAAACGTAAAAATAAGAACAAGGAAAAGCTTTGGAAAAAGCTTGAACCAACACCATCTCCTTCACTTTCCTCCATTGAAGACTCCTAACAGCCGGCCACTCCTCTCTAGACCCCTATCCGTCACTCTCTTATTCAAGAAGTGAACTTCTTTCAACCTTTAGCCGTTAAGTCACCTAAACCAGCCACCACCCACCCTAAAACCAGTTAGAGTTTTCCCTGTTGATGTTCGAGGTTGAAGAGGTCCATTCAAGGTGAGGTTTTCTGGTCAGTTGGGCGATGTCTTGTTCGAGGTTCACGGTTACGATCTCGTGAGCTTGGTATTGATGTGTTCTAAACAGACGTGGCTAGTAGCTAGTAGTTTTTGTACATGAAGTTTTATTATAAATTGAAGAAGATGTCATATTAAGGAGATGGGCTAATGCTCGAGGTTTACCTGTGCAAGAGGGTCACAAATTTCTTACTCCAAACCTCAAAAATATTTGTAACATTTCTTCCAAACTGGGAATACAAGTTATCACTGCTTTTGCTTTCTCTACTGAGAACTGGACCCGTTCCCAGGTACTCATCCCACATTGCAACTCCAACTTTAACCTCGTTCCTATTTTAATTTGTTGGCTTACTTTGAACTTTGAAATGGACCTACGTATTCATATGTGTTCGATATTAATTATTTGAATTATATATTTTCTCTTATCATAATGGCAAGCATGTTCGTTCTGAATAAATATATAAATTTTCTTTATAATTCAATTAGTTTGCCAATAGATATTAGCAGTAACGAAAGCCTCATGCATTCGTGCAAACGAAGTGATGATGATGTTTTTTTTTCTTAAATATATATTTGTCCATGAGAAGTTTCTTTACTGACTTTTCCATTATAGAAGTTTCTTGGTTTAAATCTACTAGTAATTGGTCATAAGTGTAATTTGTTAAGTCTGCTATTTTAATGACGTATTTGGAATGTGTAATGATCCTATGGTTTTATTTTATTATTTTATATCATTGTTTAATAGTTCAGATGATTACTAATTTATAGATTATGGCCTAACTTGTTTAAAAATTAATACTTTAATTATCAAATGCTTTTAACAACTTAAATATATCAGTGATCTTGCTAATGCTCCTTAATTAAAATTTTACACTTCATCTATAATTGACTTCCATAACTCATGGCCTCACAATAGTCTCAAAGTTTAGAAAAAATAATGAACACTGTTAGTATGCTTTAGGCGCGTGTTAACCAATCAATTATCGTGATTACGTACATGTTCGCGTGACATAGTTACGATTTTCCAAATTAAAGGCAAAGTATGCGTTCGCGCAACTTTGACAAAATATTCTTAAAAATAATAAAGTGTTATTAATTGTGTACACGTACGCGTGACATGATTCATGACATACCAAACAAAACGAATACACGTACGCGTGATTCGTTTCAAGATAATTCCATAGTCACAAATAATCAAGCAATTAAAAGCGGTTTAAGATGAAAGTGCACAAAATTCCCTAGAACATAAAATATCTAGAATTGGTTATGCCAGGTATAATTATTAAAAGCGACCGTGCTAAAATCACGGAATCCGGGAGTGCCTCATACCTTCTTCCGGGTTAACAGAATTCCTTACCTGGTCTTCTGTGTTCGCGGACCGTAATTCGGAGTCAAAACTTCCTTGATTTGGGATTTCAAATAAATCGGTGACTTGGGACACCATAATAATTATCCCAAGTGGCGACTCTGATTAAATAAATAATTCCATTTCGAATAATGTCACTTAAATTGGAAAAACGCCTTTCTTTCTTATCCCACGAGAAGAGGGGAGGTGTGACAGCTCTGGCGACTCTGCTGGGGAAAAGAACCCAGAACTTTTGGTTCAGGGTTCAGAATTTGAGCTTGTAATGTGATTTATACTTGGCTTTATTGATTGTATGATATTTGTGGGCCTAATGTGCTAATTGTTGCTTATTTACCGCTTTGATACTATTTGAACTGTATTAAATTGTCTTCTTACGCCTCCCTTCTGAGTCTTTTGAATTTATGGTGTACACGTACGCGTGGCCCACTTTTCTGTTAGAAGTCATACCAATTAGAATGAGGCTGGGTCAGTAACTAGGCCGGGTAGACTTTCGTGCTCCCGGTACATTACCCCTACCTCGGCTCGAGCTGTCCGCTTGGGTAAGCCAGGTCTAAAACACTCCCCTTAGGATTTAAACCTAGAATAATATAGCCTCATGCCGGATCCCTAGTAGGAATGTTTGTTTGCATCATGTGCATTTGACTTTGGGGATTCAACACAGGGATTGGGTCCGTCTAGGACAGGTGTACCCGAAATTACAAGACCATCCTGATGCATCTTATGTGCTACTTGTGCATTATGTTTGATTTGGCTTGTGCATGTTGACCGGTTTCTAAATAAAATAAAAATATAAAAATATTGAGGGAAAACCAGAAAGAAGAAAATATGAGGGAGAAAATTTACCCGATTTTCGAAAATTTTAGTATTTACCCCAAAAAAAAAGCCTGAAAAATTCAAAAAAAAAGTGTCATCCTATTCCTGAAATTTCTACGAACTACGCGGGTCTGATTCTCACCGGATGTGAGATACGTAGGCAACCTTCATAGGGTTCGGCCCCATTTTTATAAAATAACTAAAAAAAAAAGAAAAAAAAGAAAGAAATGTGTCTAGTGTTTTTTTTAATCAAAAAACAAATAAGCAGACCCAACTTCGGTTAATCCCAAATCGTTCCTGTTAGATAGCCTTAGAACATCTTCAAAATTGTTGAAGGGCTGTTCTTGCAAGAGCGGACGTGTCTATCAATTGGAAATCACTTTTACCATAATACCCTTCCCCCGACCCTAAAGCTATCCTTGAAAGTAAGAAGGGGCCATAGTTGCAAAAATAGCCACCTTTTCTTCGGTCACAATTGCAAAAATAGCCCCCATTTTCGTTGATTTTTCTTAAAATTGAGTTATTTACAAAAGATTGTTTGCAAAATGAGTGCATTGGTTCTGTCTCTTGAGACTAGTGTCAACCCTAACCTTAACCACCCACAGGTACAAAATGAGCACTGTCCAGAACACACCATTCATAGTTGTAGACGAGGCTCCACTTCAGCTTCAGATGTGGTGGTATGATTTAGGAGAAGATGGTCAGAAATGGGTCACCAAGCACTTGGGAGCCCTTACAGATATTATGAAAATTAAACCACGGGACGATTTGATTGAGGCACTAGTGACTTTTTGGGACCCCGTTCACAATGTCTTTCGCTTCTCCGATTTTGAGCTAACTCCCACTTTAGAAGAGATAGCTGGATATTCCGGGTTTGGCAGGAATTTGAGAAACCAGGAGCTCATATTCCCAAGGGCTCTTTCTGTACACCGATTCTTCGATCTTCTGAACATCAGTAAGCAAATTAGAAAGACCAACGTAGTCGAAGAGTGTTGTTCTTTCTACTTCATGTACTCTAGGTTCGGGCAGCCAAATGGGTTTGAAATGCATGAAAAGGGCCTTAACAACAAGCAGAACAAAGACACATGGCATATTCATCGTCGCTTCGCCTTCATAATGGCGTTTCTGGGAATTATGGTCTTCCCAAACAAGGAGCGGACAATTGATACCCGCATAGCCAGGGTTGTACAGGTCCTCACTACCAAAAAACATCACACTCTTGCCCCGATCATTCTATCAGACATTTATTGGGTGTTAACTTTGTGCAAGTCTGGGGCAAAATTCTTCGAAGGGTGCAATATTTTGTTACAAATATGGTTGATTGAGCATCTCCGACATCGCCCCAAGTTCATGAGCTATGGTCCGAGCAAGGACAATTTCATTGATAGTTACGAAGAAAGAGTAAAAGATTACAACTCTCCAGAAGGGGTGGAAGCCTGGATATCCCACCTAAGATCTTTAAATGCAAGTCAAATTGAGTGGACTTTGGGATGGCTCCCGCTAAGAGAGGTGATACACATGTCTGCCCTAAAAAGTCATTTGCTGTTGTTGGGTTTGAGAAGTGTCCAGCCGTATGCGCCACACAGAGTTCTAAGACAGCTAGGAAGGTACCAAGTAGTACCTAAAGATGAAGATTTGAGTGTGCAAGTTATTGAGCTACACCCCGAAGCCCCACTCCCCGAAGCTTTAATCCAGCAAATTTGGAATGGTTGTCGCTACTTGAAAGATGATACTCAGGTGCCAGATCCTGCGAGAGGTAAGGTAGATCCGGGTTATGCTATATGGTTTGGGAAGAGGTCTCGTGTGGATGATGTGCCAGAGCCCAAAAGGCCCACAAAAAGACCGCATGTTCAAGCCTTTGATGATAAAATCCAAGAACGGTTGGCCTGGGGTGAACGGGAAAAGGGATACAAAACAACTATTCATGCCTTAGAAGAAAGGCTGAGAAACCTCAATTTTGAGAAAGACTTGCAAGAACAAGAAGACGAAGGGGAAAAGAAGAGTCTGATCCGCAAAAATGAAGCCCTTTGTGCTCAACTTCAACAGATGAAGAAAGCCTCTGAAGTGCTAGTGAGAAGTTGGAAAGACCAGAGAACCATTGCCAATCTGATGGAAAAGGTGCAAGATTATGATTCCCTCTTGGCAAAGACTGAAAAGGCGTTGGACAAAGCCAAGGAAAAGATCGTACAGCTAAATGAGACGGCCGAATCAAGTAAAGATCGCCAAGTAACAAAATTTGAAGAAGAGAGGGCTCAATTCGAGAGAGAAAAGGCCCATTGGGTACTTTTAGAAGCTCTGCTCCATGCACAGTTGGAAGAAATGAGAAGGTACAAAAGAGAATACCAGCATGGAGATTTTGATAGGGAGATGGCTCAGGCGAGACTCGAGCAGGCTAGACTTCGGGCTCAGTTGGAGTCAGCCTTAGATCGTGAGGGACACATAAGGGAGATAGCCACCACTCGCCAGCAGCAGTTACAAGATCGAGACCAGAATTTCCAGTACTTCAAAGAGCAAGTCCATAATTTGGCTGTTTATACCGCTCAAAGTTATGTGAACTGCCAAGGGATGGATTATGAGAAGTTTTTGGAGCATGCACCTACTTTTGCCCGTCATCTTGCAGCAGAGTTAGAAAGGATGTACCGTACATTAGGGGGTTAACCAGGGCAAGCCCCACCATGAGCAGATGTTCCAGTGTTTGAAAGCAAGAAGATTGTGGAGTTGAATTATAGTCGTAGTTGTTAGAACTTTTTATGTAGTAGTTATGTTTTAGTTTGAGTCATTGTTGAATCTTTAAAATCACTGTCTTTTAGTCTTGTCAAAGTTGGGCAAGTCATTTTCAATGTAATGTCCTTTCTATTATTGTATTATTTCGTTTTGTTTAAAAAAAAAACTACTATTATTGTTTTCCCCTGAACTACGTAATGGTCTGATTCATGCGGCGTCATGATACGTAGGTAATCCTCATCGGATGCGATCATAACCATAATTAATCTAAAAAAAATGAAAAAAAAACCCGTTAAATTCAAGATGAAAATAAACCAATAAATCAATAAGCCGGGATGAAACATAAAGCCTTCCAAGATCATTTTAGAAATGAAAATGGCATTAGGTGCATGACATATAATGTGTGATTAATATCTGCAAAATGCCTAACTCTAACACGTTTGTTGTTTGTCATTTTAAAAGATAAAGTAAAACAGAGGTGGTTGGTTTGTGGTTTAAACTGGCGACTCACCCTTACAGCACAAGATCAAAAGGAAAAAGTAGAATGGCAAACAACAGTGAGAATGAGTCAGATAATGATGATGTCCATGGACAATTGGTTGAACAAGGTTCAGGACTGGTTGAAGAAGTAAGAGTGTTGAAGCAACAATTGGCAGAGATGTACCAAGCCTGGGTGAATGGACAAGCACCGCCCTCACTACCCATAGGGCCTTCGGATAATCTTCATAATGTGTCAGTTGCCACTCAAGTGCCTATCTCCATAACAAGTAACCCATTGTACCAACCTGGATTCAGTTCGAGCATTAACCTTCCCACTATCCCCAGTACCTCCATTCCATGTCCTCCAATCGCACCTCTCAGAAATGACCCACCTACTATACCCATTGTCTATACTTTCACTGTCCCTCAACCGGCTCTTGCTCAAAAGTCCAATAATGATCCACAATTGGATGCTCATGATGCCCAACATTACTCTCCAGAACTGACTTTAAAGGTTCCAGATTCATACAAGCCTACTCCTCATAACGTGTTCCCAATTGAGATTGAAAAGCCCGAAAAAAATATGGAACAAGAGGAAATGGCCAGAAAAATGAAAAGCTTGGAACAAACCATGAGAAACATACAGGGTTTGGGGGGCCACAAGAGTGTTTTGTTTAACGATCTATGCATGTTTCCCCATGTTCATTTGCCACCCGGCTTCAAGACCCCCAAGTTTGACAAATATGATGGGCATGGTGATCCCGTTGCCCATTTGAAGAGGTATTGTAACCAATTAAGGGGAGCGGGAGGCAAAGAAGAATTGCTCATGGCTTATTTTGGGGAAAGTTTGATAGGAATTTCTTCAGAGTGGTTCATAGATCAAGACATCTCTCACTGGCACGTTTGGAATGACATGGCTCAAGATTTTATCCAACAGATTCAGTACAACATTGATATAGTACCAGACCGCTCCTCTCTCGTCAACATAAAGAAGAAACCAACAGAAAGCTTCAGAGAATATGCAATCAAGTGGAGAGAGCAGGCTGCTAGGGTCAAACCACCAATGAAAGAGGCAGAAATGATTGACTATTTTCTCCAAGCTCAGGATCCTGATTACCTCCATTACATGTTGGCCGCCATCGGTAAACCTTTTGCTGAGGTGATTAAGATTGGTGAAATAGTTGAGAATGGCATGAAGTCAGGCAAAATTGTGAGTCAGGCAGCCCTTAAGGCGACCACACAAGCAATTCAAAGCGGGTCAGGCAGTTTCGGAAATCGAAAAAAGAAGGAGGAAGGATCCATGATGGCATCTGGGTTCGGGGGAGTTCAAAGAGGAATAGCTCCTTCTTACGTGCAATTCCAACAAGGACAATCCAATTCTCCTCAACATTATTATCCGCCTCAAGGTCCCCGATACTCAGTTCCCCTGCAACAATACACAGTGTTTAATGCTCAGGCTTATGCTAGGCCTCTCAATCACCAACAATGGCGGGCACCAATTCCACAAGGCTCCTGTCAACTCCGGCTGAATTTTCAGGCACCATATAATCCTCGTCCCCGACAAGAATATGTGAGAGAACAGGAGCCAAAGAAAGAGTTCACCCCAATTGGAGAATCGTATACAAGCCTATTTCGAAAGTTGATGCAGTTGAAGTTGATTGGACTATTATGCCGCGTTATGTGAATCCAAATTCAAAAGGTTTTGACTCAAATGCAAGATATGAGTATCACTCTAACACCCAAGGGCATAGTACTGAAAACTGTTGGACATTAAAGAAAGCCATTGAAAATTTGATTGAAGCAAAGGCAATTGTGGTAACAAACAATGAGGATACTCCTAATATCACAAACAATCCGCTCCCAACTCATGATAATACACATTTTATTGGGATGATTTGTGATGATCGGGATTATAAGCAGTCTGGCAAGACAGAGATGGTTGTTAGAACCATAGGGCCAGAACCAAAAGTGATAGTGAGCCCGCCGCAATTGGCACCATTGATGGTGAAAGGTGCGAATTCTAGTTTGAACTTGGCATGTTCTGAAAAAATGATTCTCTATGTTCCTGGAAGCACAAAAAAGGTTGAGGTTCAATTGGGTGGGCCAAAACTTTACATCCCCGGGGGCATTCAAAAGATCATTCCAAATAATGGTTTGAGGAATATAACAGAGCCAGTCGTGATCCGACCTGTTGCCCAACTCCTAGTGACAAACACAAAAGCTATTCCCTGGAATTATAATAAGACTGTCATGACATACAAAGGAAAAGAGATAGTTGAAGAAACAAGTGAAATGGGGGGCTTGACCCGCTCTGGAAGGTGTTATTCACCAGAGGAATTGAGAAAAGCTAAGCAAGCTAGGGAAAGTCATTTGCCAGTGAAAGAACCCGTTTCAGAAAACGAAGCGGAGGAATTCTTTAAGAAGATGAAATTGCAAGACTACTCAATCATTGACCAACTAAGGAAAACTCCTGCTCAGATATCTTTGTTATCTCTGCTTTTGCATTCAGAAGAGCATCGTCGTGTGTTGATCAAAACTCTGAACGAGGCATATGTCTCAGAAAAGACAACGGTGAATCAGCTAGAAAAAATGGCTGAAAGATTCTTTGAAGTAAATAGAATTACTTTCAGCGATGATGATTTGCCTGAGGAAGGGGCTGGCCCTAATAGAGCTTTGCATCTTATGGTCAAATGTGAAGGGCACTTCGTAAAAGGAGTCATGATTGACGGAGGCTCAAGTGTAGATGTGTGTCCTCTTTCTACTTTACAACAGCTGAACATCGACAATAACAGAATTCGAACCAGTAATGTCAGCATCAGAGCTTTTGATGGTTCAAAAAGAGACACTATTGGGGAAATCGAACTCACCATAACAATCGGCCTGGTTGATTTTAACATTGTCTTTCAAGTGTTAGATATGGAAACTTCCTATAATTTTCTTTTGGGAAGGCCGTGGATCCATATGGCCAGAGCTGTACCATCCACCCTATATCAAATGGTCAAATTCGAGTGTGACGGGCAAGAAATTATTGTTCATGGGGAGGACGACTCATCCGTCTATAAAGACCCATCCATTCCATATATCGAGGCCAAGGAAGGATGTGAATCCATCATATATCAAGCATTTGAGGTGATAGAGGTAGACCAAGTAGAAGAAGGAAAATCAATTCTGCATCCCCGTCTTTCAGCCACATCTATGATGGTAGCTTCGCTGATGTTGAGGAACGGCTATGAACCAGGAAAAGGATTGGGATCCTCTCTGCAAGGAATTGTGAACCCCATTGCTCTATTTTTGAAGAAAAATACCTTTGGCTTGGGCTTTAAACCAACATCAGCTGACATAGAAAGAGCCAAGGCCCGCAAAAAGAATGGTTGGAATTTGTCCAAACCAATCCCTCACATTGCCTACTCTTTTGTCAAGCCACAATTTGAAGAAGTCCAAAATCCTTTTACTCAGGATGACATTGACGGAGTTTGCCAGGGTCTCAAGGAGATGTTCTATGAGATTAATATGGTTCAAGTTGGGGAGGGCCCTAGCCGTGCAAGTGTTCAACTGATTGGTCCAGATACCTCGCTCAGCAACTGGGAAGCAACTCCTCTTCCCCATCAGGAAGGAGTCTTGGTAGCCTGTTTTGTTGTTTTTTCTGTATTTGGATTATTTTAAGGGTTGTAATCCAGATATTTTAGTTTAATTGCTTTGCTGTGATGTTAACCCTTCTATCCTTTCAAATTCAATGAAATAAAGTTCCATTTTCGTAGTAAAATTCTATCTTTTTATTTCCCTAATTTTTGTTAATTTTTTATCATTTTCAGTTTCGATAATGCTGGCTTTAAAAACATGAAATGCACGCGGAATTCATGCCCAGATCTTAAAAAGCTGTCTAATCTCGAAATAATGAATCAAGAAGTTGAGTATGACGAAGATGAGGCTTTTAGAGAAATAAAAAGGCAATTGGATCAATTTGAGAATAAGCCTAAGCCTAACTTAAATGAAACTGAGGCAATTAACCTGGGAAGTCCTGAAGAAACCAGAGAAACAAAAATAAGCATTCATACTGAACAAAAGACGAGAGATGCCATAATTCAAGTTTTGTTTGAGTATAGAGATGTATTTGCTTGGTCGTATGATGACATGCCGGGTTTGAGTGCCGATGTAGTGGTCCATAAGCTTCCCACACATCCTAATTTTCCACCAATCCAGCAAAAATAAAGGAAGTTTAAGACAGACATGAGTGATAAGATTAAAGAAGAAATCACGAAGCAACTAAGTGCAAATGTGATCAGGGTCGTCCGATACACTACATGGTTAGCAAATGTTGTGCCAGTGCCAAAGAAGGATGGGAAAATCAGAGTTTGTGTTGACTATAGGGATTTAAACAAAGCAAGTCCAAAGGACAACTTTCCCTTACCCAACATTCATATCCTTGTTGATAATTGTGCTAAACATGAAATCCAATCTTTTGTGGATTGTTATGCCGGATATCACCAAATTCTGATGGATAAAGAAGATGCAGAAAAGACCGCCTTCACAACTCCATGGGGAACTTATTGTTATAGGGTCATGCCATTCGGTTTGAAGAATGCAGGGGCAACTTACATGAGAGCCATGACTACCATATTCCATGATATGATGCATAAAGAGATTGAAGTGTACGTTGATGATGTGATCATTAAGTCGAGAACACAAGCTTACCATGTGCAAGACTTGAAAAAGTTCTTTGAAAGGCTACGAAGGTACAATCTCAAACTCAATCCAGCCAAATGTGCATTTGGAGTTCCTTCTGGGAAGCTTTTGGGTTTTATAGTTAGTCGAAGAGGCATTGAGTTAGATCCCTCCAAGATAAAGACCATTCGAGAGCTGCCTCCCCCGAAGAACAAAACAGAAGTCATGAGTTTACTCGGGAGGTTGAATTATATTAGCAGGTTCATCTCGCAGCTTACAACCACATGTGAGCCTATTTTTAAGTTGTTGAAAAAGAACGCCGCTATCAAGTGGACAGATGAGTGCCAAGAAGCTTTTGATAAGATCAAGGAATATTTGTCAAATCCCCCTGTTTTGGTCCCGCCAGAACCTGATAGGCCTCTGTTTTTATATCTGTCAGTAATGGATAGTTCCTTTGGTTGTGTTCTGGGTCAACATGATGCCACAGGCAAAAGGGAACAAGCAATATATTATTTGAGCAAAAAGTTCACCACTTATGAGGCCAAATACACTCTTTTGGAAAGGACATGTTGCGCCTTAACCTGGGTCGCCCAGAAGCTTAGGCATTATCTTTTGGCCTTCAACTTACCTCATATCCCGAATGGATCCCCTGAAGTACATCTTTCAGAAGCCGATGCCAACAGGCAAATTGGCAAAGTGGCAAATCTTGCTCACAGAGTTTGATATTGTTTATGTCACTCGCACTGCCATGAAGGCACAAGCTTTGGCTGATCATCTGGCAGAAAACCCGGTTGATGATGAGTATGAATCTTTGAACACATATTTCCCAGATGAAGAGGTTAATTTAGTTGAAGAAATAGTCCAAGATGACAGTCAAATTTGGAAACTATACTTTGATGGGGCTGTCAACATCAAAGGCATAGGGATTGGGACAATTCTGGTATCACCTACTGGGCAACATTACTCTGCTACGGCGCGACTTTGTTTTTTCTGTACAAACAACACAGCAGAATATGAAGCTTGCATCATGGGTCTGAACATGGAAATAAATCTAAATGTGCATGAACTGTTGGTGATGGGAGATTTAGATTTGCTTATTCGGCAGGCTCAAGGTGATTGGGAGACTCGAGACATCAAGCTCATTCCATATAGACAATGTGTGGAGGATCTTAGCAAAAGGTTCAAGTCCATCGAATTCAGGTACATTCCCAGGTTTCACAATGAATTAGCCGATGCCTTGGCCACCCTAGCCTCAATGCTTCCATATCCGGGTAATACTCACATTGACCCATTAGAAATTCAAATTCGGTATCAACATGGTTATTGCAATACAATTGAAGCAGAACCAGATGGTGAACTATGGTATCGTGATATTAAACAGTTTCTGAAAACAAGAGAATATCCGGAACATGCTAATAGGGATCAAAAGAGAACTATTAGGCGACTCTCTAATGGTTTCTTTTTGAGTGGGGAAATCCTATACAGAAGAACTCTGGATTTGAATTTGTTGAGATGTGTGGATGCCAAAGAAGCTGAAATGATTATGAATGAGGTGCATTCGGGAGTTTGTGGTCCGCACATGAATGGATATGTTCTAGCAAAGAAAATCCTTCGGGCAGGATATTATTGGCTTACTATGGAACGAGATTGCTTTTGTTTTGTTCGCAAGTGCCACCAGTGTCAGATTCACAGTGATTTGATTCACTCGCCTCCTTCAGAGTTGTATCCTATGTCGGCTCCTGGCCTTTTGTTTCTTGGGGAAATGGACGTCATTGGCCCAATCGAGCCAAAAGCTTCAAATGGGCACAGATTCATCTTGGTTGCAATTGATTACTTCACTAAATGGGTGGAAGCTATTACATTGAAAGCAGTTACCAAGAAAGCAGTAGTAGACTTTGTTCACTCCAACATTATCTGTCATTTCGGTATTCCAAAAACCATTATTACAGATAATGCTGCTAATTTGAATAGTCATCTGATGAAGGAGGTATGTGAACAATTTAAAATTGAGCATCGCAATTCTACTCCTTACCGTCCCAAAGCTAATGGAGCTATTGAAGCTGCGAATAAGAACATCAAGAAGATTCTTAGGAAGATGATTCAAGGGTCTAGACAATGGCACGAGAAACTGCCTTTTGCTCTTTTGGGATACCGGACAACTGTCCGTACATCAGTTGGCGCAACGCCCTACTTATTGGTTTATGGAACTGAAGCGGTCATACCTGCTGAAATTGAGATTCCCTCTCTCCGAATCATTATTGAAGCAGGGATTGAGGACACTGAATGGGTGAAGTCCCGATTGGAACAGTTGAATTTGATTGATGAAAAGCGTTTGGCGGCAGTTTGTTTTGGTCAGTTATACCAACAAAGAATGGCACGCGCTTACAATAAGAAAGTGCGCCCAAGAAAATTTGAGGTAGGACAACTTGTTTTGAAACGTATCTTTCCGCACCAGGAAGAAGCAAAAGGAAAGTTCGCCCTGAATTGGCAAGGTCCTTACCTCGTCAAGAAAGTATTGTCAAAAGGAGCTCTACACTTGGCAGATATAGAAGGAAAGGTGACTGATATATCTGTCAATGCAGATGCGGTCAAGAGATACTATGTCTGACATGGCTCTGTTGGGGCATTCTTATATTTAGCATTCTCAGGTTGGGATGACGAAAGGCTATCATTCTCGCTACCCAAACACTGGTCAACCCTAGTTATCCCTTTGAAGCCTTGTTTATATTTCTTTGTTTTCCCCTCTTTTGGAACCAATGTACTTAAAAAAAAAAATAATTTTATATATATATATATATATATATATATATAAATCATCAAAACAAGTTCATGTTATTGAACTACATCTGACCTGATTCCGAAAGGATACGTAGGCAGCCTCACTCTGGGGTTCGGTCACACCAGAACAAAAATCCACATGTCCCAAGTATTCAAATAAACTGGGGCATGGTTTTATTTTATTTTCGATGGTTGTTCCATCAAAATGGTTCCAAAAGTTGTAATTCAGTTGAATATTTCTTTTTACCTTTCCTTACTAAGACCTTCTGATCAACTTTCGAGAATGCTAAGTCAGTATACTACAGGTGATGTCTCAGTCATTGTAAAGAGAGAAAAATAAATGAGAGAGTCTTATTGGTGAAAACCTTCACGGGCATTATAAGGCAATGGTGAGTTGAGAGAAAGACAAATGAGAGAGGTCAATTGGTGAAAACCCACAAAGGGCATCATTGATCGATTTAGGTCTTCACATATCTTGGCACAAGCATGGTTAAGACAAAGAACTCCTTTTCAAAGTGAAGTTTACAACAGATTTCGAGAATTAGACGGTTCAAACGAATCAGGCATCCAGTCCAAAGTGCATGTCATGTTCATTGAAGTCAGCATATTCCTCCAGATAAGTCCTTTCTTATTTTTAATTTTCCCCTGAAAGGGACATTGATTAAGTTGTAATATCTATTAGTTCACCTTCTTGTTTTCTTTCGCATTACTTTTTTGAGTCCCTTTCAGTATAATCTTGTCAAAGCAAAGCAAAGAAAAGGCCGCAAAATTGGTTACAGTTTCCCCGTTATATAAAGCAAAGATTGCTGGGCATAAACCGTATAGGAAAAGGCATAAAGCCATCTGCGATTTTCCTTGACGAGAAAAAGGCTGGAAGGACTAAACAATGTTCCAAGGGTCAACAAAAGTTACTCAGTTAAAAGATTTTTGGGAAGCAAGGTTGTTTGCACCATGAACACAAATGGTGATAGGCGCAAAATGGTTAGGTTTTGATGTTGAGAAAGAAGATCTCCAGAAAGAAAAGACAGAATCTCCCGGCAACTTGTACAATCATCGACGGAGTCAGTTTTTCTAACAAATGTAATAGACGCAAGGTCAAGTCACCCAAGAAATCAAGGCCACAAACTGACCACCATTTTAAAACTAACAAATCTTTCTTTGTTCAGAACAGGAACATAACAATTTTAGAAAACAGTTCGTGAAAAGACAAACACCACCAAGTGAAGTTCTCAAATACTTGATTTCCTTCTAATATACATGTAATCATGTTATTTTTAGTTTCATTATAGGGAATCAATACCCTATCTTCACCTCAGGGTACTACATCCCCTGGTTGCATTTCTTATTGCTAACATAGGGTACGACATTCCCTAGTAGCATCTCAAAGAGCCACATGCCTCATCGTTTTGCCAACATAGGGTACGACATTCCCTAGTAGCATCCTAGAGTGCCACAAGCCTCACCTTATTACCAACACAGGGTACTACATCCCCTGGCTGCATTACTTTCTCCCAACATAGGGTACAACATTCCCTAGTAGCATCTTAGAGTGCCACAAGCCTCATTTTATTGCCAACATAGGGTACGACATTTCCTAGTAGCATCCCAAAGTGCCACGAGCCTCATATTATCACAAACACAGGGTACTACATCCCCTAGTTGCATTTTAGTGCCAACATAGGGTACAACATTCCCTAGTAGCATCTTAGAGAGCCACGAGCCTCATCTTATTGCCAAACACAGGGTACTACACCCCCTGGTTGTATTTCTTATTGCAAATATAGGGTACGACATTCCCTGGTTGCATTTCTTATTGCAAACATAGGGTACAACATTCCCTAGTAGCATCCTAGACACCACGAGCCTCATCTCATTGTCAACACAGGGTACTACATCCCCTGGTTGCCTTCTATCTTATTAACATAGGGTATGACATCCCCTATTATTAAAAAAAAAAAAAAAAAATCTTTTTCAATTCTTTATTCTGCAATAGCAAAGATAGTTTAATGTATTTTCAATAACTCACAAAAATTTTCTAGTGCAAACTGGGGCAGAAAACTTTTGTTCGTTTTGTTTGTTTCTCATGGCTTGTAGATTTTTATGCAAAGTACGGATTGGATGTGGAAGAAAAGACTCTAGCTCTCGCCAGAGAAAGTGGAACGTTTGATCTCAACATCAGCCGCAACCAACTTCGACATAATGCGTGCGAAGACATAGGGTCTCAAGATCCATCTTCTCATCATCAGATCAAGAAACAAGCTTGTGAGAATATTTCATAGTCTGTTGCATCGAGAGCATCAAGTTTCAGTCTAAAGTCATTGGGAGAAGCAACTCAAGAATCAAGACTAGACTCCAGATGACTTTTAGATAGGAATTTTGTAACTCTTAGATTTCAAGAGTATGTAATTTTCTATTCATTTTGCTGTAATAGTAGGAACCGCGGACCGGAACCTCGACGGAACTTCGCTCGATTCTCCATCTAAGCATACTCCATCACTCTTCTTTCACTTGAACTACACGTGACATGATTCCCTTATAACCCGGGATATGTAGGCTGCTTAAAACCAAGGCTCAGCCGCATCTTTTTCTTTTATCTTTTTTTCCTTTTTAAATAATAGCGAGGTCAAAAATCAGTCACCTTGTTCATTTTCTTTGCCTGAAAACTTTTCATGTTTCCAACCAAAGAGGGGCATGTTGTGAACAACTAATTTTTGACCATACCCAAATTCTATACTATTTTGGTGTAAATATTTTCTTTAGGTCTAAATTTATATATATATATATATATATATATATATATATATATATATATACTTATAGAACATATTTTATTTCTATTTGTAAATATAAAAATGAAAATTTATAAAAAATATATGATTTATTCTAATTATAATTATAATAAATAAGTTAGCTTTAGTATTTTTCTTAGTATAATTTAAACTACAATGTAAATATTTCATTTTCTTATGTATATAATATTTAAGTCTAAAAGTAAGTTGGTTAATATATATATATATATATATATATATATATTTATATAGCTATGTATTTTACCTTCTTTTTTGTTTAATAAAAAAAAAGGTTAGTAAAAAGTTAAAAAAGAAAGAAGAAAAAAGCTACAAACTAACGAAAAGCAAAAGACAGCAAAAAAAAAAAAAAAAAAAAAACAACGGGTAAAATCTTGAAAGATACAAAAATAAAATGTTATCTTTACTAATTACCCAACTCACCCCAATCCCCTAACTTCCCATATTTGTTTGCTAAACTCCCCTCTCCCTCACGTCTCCTCTCCCCACAATTCTAACTCCCTCACGTCCCTTTCCCCACTTCCCACACTCTTCTCACCACCTACTCACATCAGTGATACAACCCACACATCTATATATTTTGGACTTCACAAATGAAGGGGGGTTGGAGTTTTTTTTTTTTTTGAAAAAAAAAAAAACGTAAAAATAAGAACAAGGAAAAGCTTTGGAAAAAGCTTGAACCAACACCATCTCCTTCACTTTCCTCCATTGAAGACTCCTAACAGCCGGCCACTCCTCTCTAGACCCTTATCCATCACTCTCTTGTTCAAGAAGTGAACTTCTTTCAACCTTTAGCCGTTAAGCCACCTAAACCAGCCACCACCCACCCTAAAACCAGTTAGAGTTTTCCCTGTTGATGTTCGAGGTCGAAGAGGTCCATTCAAGGTGAGGTTTTATGGTCAGTTGGGCGATGTCTTGTTCGAGGTTCACGGTTACGATCTCGTGAACTTGGTATTGATGTGTTCTAAACAGACGTGGCTAGTAGCTAGTAGTTTTTGTACATGAAGTTTCATTATAAATTGAAGAAGGTGTCATATTGAGGAGATGGGCTAATGCTCGAGGTTTACCTGTGCAAGAGGGTCACAAATTTCTTACTCCAAATCTCAAAAATATTTGCAACATTTCTTCCAAACTGGGAATACAAGTTATCACTGCTTTTGCTTTCTCTACTGAGAACTGGACCCGTTCCCAGGTACTCATCCCACGTTGCAACTCCAACTTTAACCTCGTTCCTATTTTAATTTGTTGGCTTACTTTTGAACTTTGAAATGGACCTACGTATTCATATGTGTTCGATATTAATTATTTGAATTATATATTTTCTCTTATCATAATGGCAAGCATGTTCGTTCTGAATAAATATATAAATTTTCTTTCTAATTCAATTAGTTTGCCAATAGATATTAGCAGTAACGAAAGCCTCATGCATTCGTGCAAATGAAGTGATGATGATGTTTTTTTTTCTTAAATATATATATTTGTCCATGAGAAGTTTCTTTACTGACTTTACCATTATAGAAGTTTCTTGGTTTAAATCTACTAGTAATTGGTCATAAGTGTAATTTGTTAAGTCTGTTATTTTAATGACGTATTTGGAATATGTAATGATCCTATGGTTTTATTTCATTATCTTACATCATTGTTTAATAGTTCAGATGATTACTAATTTATAGATTATGGTCTAACTTGTTTAAAAATTAATACTTCATAATTATCAAATGCTTTCAACAACTTAGATATATCAGTGATCTTGCTAATGCTCCTTAATTAAAATTTTACACTTCATCCATAATTGACTTCCATAACTCATGGCTTCACAATAATCTCAAAGTTTAGGAAGAATAATGAACACCGTTAGTATACTTTAGGCGCGTGTTAACCAATCAATTATCGTGATTACGTATACGTTCGCGTGACATAGTTACGATTTCCCAAATTAAAAGCAAAGTATGCGTTCGCGCAACTTTGACAAAACAATCTTAAAAATAATAAAGTGTTATTAATTGCGTACACGTACGCGTGATATGATTCATGACATACCAAATAAAACGAATACACGTACGCGTGATTCGTTTCAAGATAATTCCATAGTCACAAATAATCAAGCAATTAAAAGTGGTTTAAGATGAAAGTGCACAAAGTTCCCTAGAACATAAAATATCCAGAATTGGTTATGCCAGGTATAATTATTAAAAGCGACCGTGCTAAAATCACGGAATCCGAGAGTGCCTCATACCTTCTTCCGGGTTAACAGAATTCCTTACCTGGTCTTCTGTGTTTGCGGACCGTAATTCGGAGTCAAAACTTCCTCGATTTGGGATTTCAAATAAATCGGTGACTTGGGACACCATAATAATTATCCCAAGTGGCGACTCTGATTAAATAAATAATCCCATTTTGAATAATGTCACTTAAATTGGAAAAACTCCTTTCTTTCTTATCCCACGAGAAGAGGGGAGGTGTGACAGTGCAAATCTATCCAAATTGAAATAACAATACGACTCTAAGGACCATAACAAAATCTCAATAATCGAACCAAAACACTGATCAACTTTCCTCATAACACTTCAACTAGAAACCCATCGGGGTCTCACAAATTGCGTGTACACCATCAAGAAGAAAAATAAGAGGGTGATCCTAGGAGGATGGATCCATATCCATACGCTGCATGGACAACTCATGTACTGATAATATCAACTACACAGACAACTCACGTACTGTACAGACAACTCACGTGCTAATAAAAATAATATCTCGGATCTGCACGGACAACTCACATGCTCAATATCACAATACGCATGGCGTCGTCACATGCTCAATATTACAATCCACCCAGCGTGGTCACAGGCTCTATATCACAATCCGCCCGACACAGGCTTAATATCATAATCTGCCCGGCATGGTCACAGGCTTAATATCACAATCTGCCTGGCGTGGTCACAAGCTACCAGTCCAGTCCATATCACACAAAAGCAAGTATACAAAAATACATGTACATGATCAAAGAACATCAAGTTTCATACTCAAGGACTGGTATAATTTACACGCTAAGGTGTATGCATGTGCAAACATAGCTCAATTCGGCATTACATCACAAAAATAGCAATTATTAGGTTCAATTAGGAGATTAACCTCTATGTAACCTCAAACATGGGTCAAATATCTCATAACGGGGATACAAATACAAGAATCATCAAAGAATGAAGCTTCACAATCAATCCACAACATATTATAGCCTAAACACTACCCCGAGCATGAAAAATACCCAGTGCACGCACATGGGCTCATGCCCACACATGTGTGCCGCTCATAGCACGTAGCTATCACAAATAACTCAGTCAACCAATGCCTCAACCAAGTTTAGCTAAGATACTTACCTTAAGCAAGCCGAAACAATACTCTAGAAATGCCATCCTGTGCGAATCAACCTCCGAACGGCTCGAAACCAGCCAAAAGCACCTCAAAACTATCAAATAGTGCCTTAGGAAACAAACCCAAATGATAAAGGTTGAATCTTTAATCAAATACTCAAAGTCAACCCAAGCTCGCATCTCGGAACTCGGCAAAATTTACTACGAAAACCCATTCGAATAAGAGTTACACCATACTAGTTTCACTCAAATCTGACTTCGAATCGATGTTCAAATCTCAAATATTCACTTTAGAAAAGTTTTGACAAAACCCCTAATTTCTCTTTTAGATTCATCACTGAGATGCCAAAATCAAATATAGAATCATGTAGAAATAATCAAATCCGAGTATAAAATACTTACTCCAATCCAAATCGTGAAAATCTCCTTCAAAATCGGCCAAAGTCGAGCTCTGAAATTTAAAATGTGATAAAATGACTCCATCATAGTATATATAAAATCTACCCATATATCTCTGCACCTATGGACCAATAAGCCGCATCCACGGCATCACATCTATGACAGGTAACTCGCATCTGTGAGTTCCACTTAAGCCCTAACCAAACGCATCTGCAAACTCAACTTCGCACGTACAGACTCGCAGATGTAGAAAGACCTTCGCACCTGCGCACACACTCAACGCTAACATCGCATAAGCATACACCCTAGTACATATGCTCTTCCTCTTATGTGGTCAATATCCACATTTGAACTCTACTCCTATGCCACCTCTTCCGCTTTTGCACACCAAATACTGTAGATATGCCATCGCAGGGGCGATTGCACCACGCCTGCCAACCTTCAACCAAACTCTACTACCTTCCGGGTGGTCTGAAAACCCACCCGAGCCCCTTGGGACCTCGTCCGAACATACCAAAATGTCCCAAAACATATCACGGACCTACTCGAGGCCTCAAATCCCACAAAATAACATCGAAACAACAAATTGCACCTTAATTCAAGCTTAATAAACTGTTTCAAATTTCAAAATTCTAAACTTACGCCGAATACATCCAAACAACTCGGAATCACCTCAAATTTTACAACAAGTTCTAAGTGACATATATAACCTATTCCAACTCGTGGAACAACAATCCGTACCCGATAACATCGAAGTCAACTCCCGGTCAAACCTATGAACTCTCCAGACCTTCAAATTGCCAACTCTCGCCAAATAGTGCCAAAACATTCTAGAAGTATCCAAATTCAATTTCGGGCGTACGCCCAAGTCCAAAATCACCATCCAGACCTAACAGAACCATCAAAACTCTGATCCAAGGTCAAATGCACAAAATCCAAATTTGGTCAACTTCCCAACTTAAAGCTTCCAAATTGAAATTCATTCTTCAAAGTCAATGCCGAACAACTCAAAAATCGAAACTGACCATACATGAAAGTCACAATATATCATATGAAGCTACTCAAGACTTCAGCCAACCGAACGGAATGCGAATACTCAATACGACTAGTCGGGTCATTACAATTATTTTGTTACTTGCGGGGATGATTGGCTTGATTTCGGGAAGGTTTTAGAGTGAATTGAAACAATTAGTTCCATGGTTGGAAGCTTAAGTTATACGAGTTCACCGAGGTTTGAATTTTATGTAGACGACCCCAAATTTTGCCCAGGCATTACCTTTCGCGACAGCGAAGAATAAATTCCAAATCTGCCCAAAACACACTACACGATCGCAATGTCCAAGTCACGATCGCGATGATCAATAGTGCTATGCCTACGCGAATGCGTCCAGCCTTCCGCGAACGCGAAGGCTTAAGGCTTGAGGCACCCAACCGGCCTCCCTTTTATGCGAACGCAGCTCCTTGCTCACGATCGTGATGCACAACCTCCACAAAGCTCCACGAATGCGTTTATAGCTTAGTGAATGCAATGAAGATCACTTGCGACCAAATAGAAATACGCGATCGCGATTTCCCTTCCGCGATCGCGAAGAAGAAAACCAGACATAAGCTAACAACAATTCAAAACATAGAGAAATGGTCTGAAACCCATCCGAAATACACCTGAGGCCCTTGAGACCCCATTCAAAAACACGAACAAGTCCTAAGATACAATATGAACTTATTCAAAGCCTCAAATCACATCAAACAACAACAAAACCACGAATCACACCCCAATTAAAGCCTAAGGAAACTAGTGAACTTTCAACTTCTAAAACTCATACCGAACCATATCAAATCAACTCCGAATGACTTCAAATTTTGCATGCAAGTCCCAAATGACACAATGGACCTATTCTAACTCTCAGAACAAAAATCCAAACCCGATATCAATAAAGTCAGCTCTCGGTCAAATCTCTCAACCTTCCAAACCTTCAACTTTCCAACTTTTATCAAAAAGCACCAAATCAACTTACAGACCTCCAAAGCAACACCCAGACATACGCCTAAGTCCAAAATCACCATATGAAGCTATCGGAATCATCAAAATACCATTTCGGAGTCATCTATACAAAAGTCAAACTCCGGTCAACTCTTTCAACTTAAGCCTTCAACCTTGGGACTAAATGTCCCAATTTACTCTGAAGCATCCCCGAAACCAATCCAACCACCCCGATAAGTCACATAGCTACAAATGAACATAGAAGAACCAATAAATAGGGGAACGAGGCTACAATATACAAAACGACTGGCCTAGTCATCATATTCTCTCCCTTCTTAAACATACGTTAGTCCTCGAACGGGTCTAGAATCATACTTGGAGTCTCAAATAGGTGTGGATATCTGCTCCGTATCTCTCGCTCGGTCTCCCAAGTAGCCTTTTCGACCGGTTGACCTCTCCAATGAACTTTCACTAATTCTATATTCTTCGACCTCAACGTTCGAACCTGCTGGTCCAAAATGGCCACCGTCTCCACATTATAAATCAGACCCCCATCTAGTTGTACCATGTTGAAGTCCAAAATATTTGACGGATCACCGTACTACTTTCGGAGCATGGAAATATGAAACACTGGGTGAACACCTGATAGGCTAGGTGGCATTGCAAGTCTATAAGCCACCTCTCCCACTCTCTCAAGCACCTCAAAAGGACCAATAAACGAGGGATCAACTTGCTCTTATTCTGGAACCTCATCACACCCTTCATAGGCGAAACTCTGAGCAAAGCCTTCTCACCCACCATATATGAGACATCATGAACCTTCCTATCAACATAACTCTTTTGCCTGGACTGTGCTGTAAGAAGACGCTCCTGGATCACCTTCACCTTCTCCAAGGCATCGCAAACTAAATCATAGCCTAACAACCTAGCCTCCCAGGCTAAAACCAAACAGCCGGAGAACAACATCTCCTCCCATATACGGCTTCATAAGGAGCCATCTGGATACTCGACTGGAAGCTGCTAACGAAAGAAAGTGATCCCATGAACCCCCAAAATCAATGACATAGGCACGTAAAATTTCCTCCAAGATCTGAATAGTGCACTAGGACTACCCGTCCGTCTGGGGATGGAATGCTGTACTCAATTTAACCCGTGTGCCCAATTCTCGCTGCACTGCTCTCTAGAACTGTGATGTGATCTGAGTTCCTCAATACGAGATAATAGACACAGGTACACCATGAAGGTGAACAATCTCACAAATGTAAATCTAAGTCAGCCTCTCTGAAGAGTAGGTAGTCATCACCAAAATAAAGGGTGCAGACTTAGTCAATCGGTCTACAATAACCCAGACTGCATCATATTTCTTCAAGGTTTGTGGTAAGCCTACCACAGAATCCATAGTGATGCGCTTCCACTTCCACTCCAGTATCTCCAATATTTGAATCAACCCTCCCGGTTTATGATGCTCATACTTCACCTGTTGACAATTCAAACACCGAGAGACATAAGCAAAAATATCTTTCTTCATTCTCTGTCACAAATAGTGTTGTTTCAAGTCACGGTAAATCTTTGTGACACCTGGGTGAATGGAATAGCGCGAGCTGTGAGCCTCTTCAAGAATCAAATCTCTCAACCGCTCAACATTTGGAACACAAATCCGGCCTTAAAGACACATAACACCATCATCACCAATCACAACCTCCTTAGCACCACCCCACTGCACTGTGCCCCTCAACACCATCAAGTGAGGATCATCAAACTGACAAGCCTTGATACGCTCCAACAATGATGACTATGCCACAACGTAAGCAAGAACCCGGCTAGGCTCTGAAACATCCAATCTCACAAACTGATTTGCCAAAGCATGAACATCCATGGATAGTGGCCTCTCTACTATCGATAAATATGCCAAACTGCCCATACTCTCAGCCTTTCTACTCAATGCATCGGCCACAACATTGGCCTTCCCTAGTTGATATAATATGGTGATATCATAGACTTTCAGCAACTCTAACCATCTTCGCTGCTACAAATTAAGGTCCTTCTGCTTGAACATATGTTAGAGAATCTGATGGTTATTATAGACCTCACATGGGATGCCCCATAGATAATGCCTCCATATCGTCAACGCGTGAACAATGGATACAACCTCTAAATCATGCCCATGGTAATTCTTCTTATGAACCTTCAACTGCCGAGACGCGTAGGCAATAACCCTATCATCCTGCATCAATATCATGCCAAGTCCAAATACACTATGCATCACAATACACGATGTAAGATCCCGAGCAAGGAAACACCAACACTGGAGCTGTAGTCAATGCAGTCTTGAGCTTCTGAAAGCTCACCTCACACACGTCAGACCGTCTGAAAGGAGCATTCTTATGGGTCAATATAGTCATAGGTGTAGCAATGGACGATAAACCATCTACAAAATGACGATAATAACCTGCCAAACCCAAGATGGTCCAAAAATCTATAGCAGAAGACGGTCTAGGCCAACTCTAAACCGCCTCAATATTCTTCGGATCCACCTTGATCCCCCCACTAGACACCATGTTGCACAATAATGCCACTGAATCAAGCTAGAACTTACACTTGGAGAATTTATCATATAGCTTCTTCTCCCTTAAAGTCTGGAGTGCAATCCTCAGATGCTGCTCATGATCCTCCCAACTGTATGAGTACACCAATACATCATCAATGAATACTATGACAAAAGAATCAAGATATAGTTGGAACATACTGTTCATCAGGTGCATAAAGGCTGTTGGGGCATTGGTCAACCCAAAAGACATCACAAGAAACTCATAGTGATCATAGTGGGTCCTAAAAGTCGTCTTCAGAATATCTTAATCTCAGATCTTCAATTGATGATACCTTGACCTCAAATCAATCTTCGACAACACTGTAGCACCCTGAAGCTGATCAAATAAGTCATCAATGTGCGGTAATGGGTACTTGTTCTTAATTATAACTTTGTTCAGTGCCTATAGTCAATACAAATCCTCATAGTACCACCCTTATTATTCACAAATAGAACCGGTACACCCCAAGGCAACACGCTGGGCCTGATGAAGCCCTTATCAAGAAACTCCTGAAGTTGTTCCTTTAACTCCTTCAATTCCGCAGGTGCCGTGCGATACGGTGGCATAGAAATGGGCTGAGTGCCTGACACAAGATCAATACTAAAATCAATATCCTTGTTGGGTGGCATGCCCGACAGGTCTGCAAGAAACATATCTGGGAAGTCTCTCACTACTGGAACTGACTCAATGGTAGGATTGTCAGCATTAACATCCCTCACGAAGGCTAAATATGCCATACATCCCTTCTCAACCATTCTTTGAGCCATCAAATATGAAATGACTCTACTAGGAACCTAATCTAGGAAACCTCTTCACTCAACCCTAGGCAACCCCGACATCGCTAATGTTACGATCTTAGCGTGACAATCAAGAATAGCGTGACACGACGACAACCAATCCATGCCTAAAATCACGTAAAAATCATTATGCTAAGAAGTAGAAGATTGATTCTTCTCTTATAACCCCCAATAGTCACCACACATGACCGATACACATGGTCCACAACAATAGAATCACCCACCGGCGTAGGTACATTAATATGCATAACTAAAGAATCAGTGGCATATCCAAATAAAGAGCAAAGTATGATGACACATATGAATAAGTGGAACCAGGGTCAAATAATACCGAATCATCAATATGGCACACTAAAACAATACCTGTGATCACGACATCGGAAGCAACTACCTCTAGCATGGCTCGAAATGCATAGCAACGAGACTGACCACCACCTGATCGACCTCCCCCTCTAGGGCGACCTCGAATTGCTTGAGTCCTACCTCTAGTTGGCTGTGCGGGTGGTGGAGCTGCTGGTGCTAACATCAAAGGCTGAAAGCTCTACTACGGGACCCTACTCAACAGTCTGGGGCAATCCCTCTTATGACTCAAGTCCCACACTCATAACAACCCCGCCTCGAAGGAACCTGATAACTTGAATAGCTGCTCGTAAAACCCTAACCATATGGAGCACGGTAGGAACTCTTTACCGGCAATGCACTGAATGACGACTGAGTTGGGCGAGCACTATGTGAACCATGGCTAACTGAAGTACCACGAGGAACATGACGAGATACTTGAGAGGGTCGATACAGACGACCTCTATTGTAGTGCGACTGGGCTCCAAATGATGCACTGCTGAAACAACCTAGACCAAGAGGCCTCTTGGCCTCCCGCTCCTTCCACTCAAGCCTGTAGACCTGCTCCAAGCATCTAGCAATCTCGAGCACCTGGTCAAACCTAGAATTCGTCTTAGCTTCTCAACTCAACTGTAACACAAACTATAGTTGAGGTCGTCAATGAACCTCCTAATCTTCTCCTTCTCAGTGGGAACCAACCATATAACATGATATGCCAAATCTGCAAATCTCATCTCGTACCAGGTCATATTCATATCTCCCTAACGTAGCTACTCAAACTCCCTATGCAACTCCTCTCTATGAGTCTATTGAACAAACTTCTCTATGAAGAGAATTGAGGACTCATGCCACGTAAGTGGTGCTGCGCCAGCTGGCCTGCTTAACTCAATAGTCTGCTACTATCTGTAGGCTGCCCATGTCAGCTGAACAGTAGTAAAGGCAACCCCACTGGTGTCCAAAATACCCATTGTGCAAAGAATTCGTTGACACCGGTCTAGAAAATCCTGAGCATCCTCTCACTCTGCTCCGCTGAACTTTGGAGGCTTAAGCCTCCTAAACCTCTCCAACCTCTTTTGTTCCTCATCACTCATAGGTGGACTAACCTCTGCCCGAGCAGCAGCAACCGACTGAATCGGTAACACTCCTGGTGTCTGGTGACCCTAAGCTAGCTGCTTTGGAGTGCGGGCGGTAGGAGTCTGGGCACCTCCCCTAGCCTGTAAGGTAGCTAGTGCAACTAGGATGAAACCTCCTAAGCAAAGCTCGTGCACACGGTCAAAATTTAGACCAAGGCCTCCTGAAGGCCAGGAATGACAATAGGCACTGCTGGTACCGGAGCTGGTCCCACCGGCTCAACAATAGCTGGGATCTTCTCCTCAGCTAGAGCAACTGGCAGCTCCACAGGTGCTGCTGTGGCTGTAGTGCGAGCCCCTCCTCGACCTCTACCATGGCCTGATCCGTTTGCACGTGTCCTCACCATCTGTGAGAGAATAAAAGAGTTAGGGTTCAGACTTTGAAAATAACAAATCTGACCGACAAGAATGCAAGAAAGTGATATTTTTCTTATGAGTTTGGTAGCCTAACGAAGATAAGTACAGATGTCTCCGTACTGATCCGCAAGACTTTACTAAACTTTATCATGCCCCGTACTACCTATGAACCTAGGGCTCTAATACCAACTTATCACCTGACGCAAAATTCCAACCCGTCGTGATGGCGCCTAACACACTTGGTAGGCAAGCCAAATATAACCATAATGAACCAAGATAGCAAAAATGATAGAATTAGCATACGTCTAAAACCTTAAAATAGAATAATAATACCAATACATAATACATCTCCCAGAACTGGTAAATACAGAGTCATAAGCTCTAATACGGAAAAACAAGTATGAAATGACCAAATACAATACTGTCTAAAATAAAGACAACAATACATAATAAAAGAGACGCCAAGACTACGGTCGGGAATGTAGTTCTACCTCGTCTCTCGATGCTCAGCTCAACAAGCAACTCTGCTACTGATGACTGGGTTCGACACCTGGATCTGCACAATTAAGTGCAAAGTGTAGCATGAGTACAACTGACCCCATGTACTCAACGAGTATCATAACTAACCTCGGCGAGGTAAAAGAAGCAAGAATTATAAATGATACTTGCTATAACCTGTACAATTTCATCAATTCAACAAGTATAAAACAATAATGTGATCAAGTCATAAAGCACATAAAGAACCATTTGTGTGTGCACAATTACTCAAGTTCTCTACCCAGTTAATGATACAACATATAAAGATGATATGCAAATAAATCAGGTAATTAACCACAGAAATTGCAAGTAAAGATGAAATGCAAAATCCAAAGCAATGATTGGCAAGATTTTCCTCAATATTTCCCTACCCGTACCAAACCACTAATCAGTGTCCTCAAATCCGCATGTACACCATCAAGAAGGCACATGAGAGGGTGACCCTAGGGGGATAGATCCATATCCACATGATGCACGCCCAATTCAACGTGCTATCAACCCGGCATGGTCATAGTCTCAATATCATAATCTGCATGGCATGGTCATAGGCATAGCAACACAATCTGCCTGGCGTGGTCGCAAACATAACAACACAATCCGCCCATCATGATAATATGAATAACAACATAATCTGCCCTGGATGGTCACAAACATCCAGTCCAAATCATATCACGTAGAAGCAAATATACAAGAATACATGTATATGATGAATGAATATCAAATTTTATGCTCCTAGACTGGTATAATGACATGCTAAAGTGTAGGCATGTGTAAAGTGTGCTATCATAGCTCAAATCGGCAATTTAATCACATAAATAGCAATCATCAAGTTCATTCAGGGAATTAGCCTCTATATAACGTCAAACATGGATCAAATAGTTTACAACAAGCTTATGAATATGAGAAACATCACGGCTTAAAGGTTAACAGTCAATACAAGGCATATCATAGCCTAAGAACTACCCCGAACATGGATAAGTACCTCGGTGCTCACACATGGGCTCAAACCCCACACATATGTGCACCTATAGCATGTAGATATAACAAATAACTCAGGAAACTAGTACCTCAACCAAGTTTAGGTAAGATACTTACCTCAAGCAAGCCAAATCACTCCTCTAACTAGCTCTTCCCGTGTGAATCAACCTTCGAATGATCCAAATCTAGCCAAATTAATTTAGTATAATCAATAAAAGTCTTAGGAATCAAATCCAAATGATAAAGCTAAGATATTTAACCAAAATAAAAAATTCAACCCCAGGCTCGCACATCATAACTCGACCAAACTCACAAATTCCGAACACTCATTCGATTACGAGTCAATTTCATCCAATTCCGACTTCATATCGACCTTAAAATCCTCAATTTACACTTTAGGAAAGTTTTTACTAAATCCCCCATTTCTTCACTTTAATTCACCATTTAAATGCTAAAAACAAAGATGGAATCATGAAATAATAACAAATTCGAGTAAAAAATACTTACCCCAATCCAAATCGTGAAAATTCCCTCCAAAATCACTGAAAATCGAGCTCTCTAACTCAGAATGTGATAAAATGACCAAACCCTAGAAATAGTGTTTTAAAACATTCTGCCCAAACATTACCTTTCGCAAGAAGAACAAATTCCAAAGCTGCCTAAAACCCACTACGCAAACGCGACATCCAGGTCACGAACGCGATCACCAACAGCGCTACGCCTACGCTAATGTGTCCAGCCTTCCGCGATTGCGAAGGCTTAAGGCCCCCATCCGGCCTCCCTTCTATGTGGATGCGGCTCCCTTCTCGCGATCGCGATACACAACCTCTACAAAGCTCCCTTAATGCGTCCATAGATTCACGAACATGATGAAGAAAAATACACATGCCACCAAATAGAACTACGTGATCACGACTTCCCCTTCACGATCGCGAAGAAGGAAACCAGACATCAGTTGACAGCAATCCAAAACTTAGAGAACTGGTCCGAAACCCATCTGAAACACACTCGATGCCCCCGAGACCCCGTCCAAACACACCAACAAGTCCTAAAACACAATATAAACTTACTCGGAGACTCAAATCTCATTAAACAACACCAAAACCATGAATCACGCCCCAATTCAAGCCTAAGGAAACTAATGAACTTCCAACTTCTAAAACACATGACGAACCATATCAAATCAACTCCGAATGACTTCAAATTTTGCATGCAAGTCCCAAATGACATAACAGACCTATTCCAACTCTCAGAACCAAAATCCAAAGCCAATATCAGCAAGGTCAACTCTCGGTCAAGCCTCTCAACCTACCAAACCTTCAACTTTCCATCTTTCGCCAAAAAGCACCAAATCAACCTACAGACCTCCAAATCAACATCCAGACATACGCCTAAGTCCAAAAATACCATACGACAACTATAGGAATCATCAAAACTCCAATCCGGAGTCGTTTACACAAAATTTAAACTTCGGTCAACTCTTTCAACTTAAGCATTAAACCTTGGGACTAAGTGTCCCAATTTACTCCGAAACATCCCCGAAACCAATCCAACCTCCCCAACAAGTCACATAACCACAAAGAATCATAGACGAAGTAATAAATAGGGGAACAAGGCTAGAAAACTCAAAATGACCCTCCGAGTCATCACACGGTCCTGGGTTGACTTTTGATTTTTGTTAAGGATCGAAGCTTTATTGTTTGGGGTTGTTTCCTATGGATTTTATTGATATTATTAAGTTATTTTGGCTAGATTCTAGGCGTTCTAAGGTTTATTCATATGGGAAGGGATTTCTAGAGTATTGATTTGGCTTGTTTGAGGTAAGTATCTTACCTAAACCTTGTTGAGGCACTAGTCGCCCGAGTTATTTATGATGGCTACGTGCTATGGGTGGTGCACGTGTGAGTGGTTTAGCCCATATCAATGTACCGAGGTAATTTATTCATGCTCGGGGTAGTGCTTAGGCTATGATATGCCTAGAATTGATTGCTAAGCTTCATGCTATTATGTTTCTTATGTTTGTACCCATTTGTTAGCTATCTGAACCATGTTTGAGGTTATATATCGGTTAATCTCTTGATTGAACATGATAATTGCTACTTTTGAGATGCAATTTCCTAATTTGAGCTATAATAGCATACTTCGTACATACATAGACCTTAGCAAGTCACTTCTACTAGTCCATGAGTATGAAATTTGATATCTATTATTCATGTACATGTAATCTAATATATTTGCTTTCTGTATGATGTGGATTAGACTGGTAGCACGTTAGTTGTCCGTGCGGTTGAGTTATGATAGCATGTGAGTTGTCCGTGCAGATGTGATATGATAGCACGTGAGTCGTGCAGGCGGTTGAGGTATGATAGCACGTGAGTTGTCCGTGCGGTTGAGTTATGATAGCACGTAAGTTGTCTATGTGGTTGAGATATGATAGCACGTGAGTTGTCTATGCGGTTGAGATATGATAGCATGTGAGTTGTCCGTGAAATATGTTGATAAGGATCCATTCCCCTAGGGTCACCCTCTCATGTTTCTCTCTTGATAGTGTACATGCGATATGAGGAAAACTCATCAGTTTTGTTTTGTTATTGCATTTCTTCTCTACTTGCAATTTTCCTTGGTTTTATAATTGTTTTATGAGCATATCTTCTTTATATGCTGGATTTTTAACTGATATAGAGTTTAGCATATTATCTCTTGTACATCGAGGTGACTTTATCTGTGTTTTCATGATTTGATGATATTATTGCTGTATTCTTATGGAAATTTATGAATTGAGCAAGTTTTTAATGAGTATCATTGATAATTATTTCATTTATTTCCTCCCTGAGGTTAGTTATGATAATTTCTAAGTACATGGGGTTGGTTGTACTCATACTATACTCAACACTTAATTGTGCAGATCCAGGTGCTGGACCGAGCTGTGAGCCGCTATGATTGTTGCTGTGAGTTTGGCAAGAGACAAGGTAGAGTTGGATTTTGACCATAGTCTTTGGCGTCTCTTTCCATTTTAGTTGCTGCTGTTATTACTTTCGGATAATATTTTAATTTTGTATTTCCAGACTTGTACTTCTATTTTAGAGCTCATGACTCTGTATTACCAGTTCAGGGGGATTTTATGTATTGACGTAGTTATCTATGTTAGTTGGCTTTAGATTTATAGTATTTATGTTAATTTTGTTATTATGTTTCGCTTTTGTTATGTTTGGCTTGCCTAGAAAGTGAATTAGATGCCATCATGACCAGTTGGTGATTTTGGATTGTGACAAGTTAGTATTAGAGCCCTAGGTTCATAGGTTCTACGAGTCATGGGAAAGTTTAGAAGTCTCTTATGGATCGGTATGGAGACGTCTGTACTTATCTTCTAGAGGCTACTGAACTGTTAGGAAACTTCACTTTCTTGCATTCTTGTCATGCGAATTTGATAATTCTGAAGCTTGAACCTTCACTATTCTATTCTCTACAGTACCACCACTCAGGGCTGTGAGAGGCCAGGGCCAAGGTAAGGCCCGCACTATAACTAGAGTATCACTTATGGAGCCACCAGTTGCTCCAGTAGAGGAGTAGGTTCTTGATATTATTGAGTTAGTAGGACCATCTCAGACACCGATGGTACCTATTGCTAAACCAGGTCATCAGGAGACTCTGGCCCAGATCATGAGCATGTACACGAGCATGGCTCAGGCGGGTATGATACCACTTGCACCAGCTACCTCATAGGCTGGGGGGGGGGGCCCGACTCCCACCGCTGGTACACCGGAGCAGCTAGCTCAGGGTTATCAGACAACAGGGGTGTTGTCAGTGCAGCCAGTTATTGTAGCACAGGCCAGGGTTGGGCCATCTTTGACTGATGAGGAGCAAAAGAGGTTGGAGTGATTCCATAGGCTTCCTCCTCCTAGTTTAGTTGAGGAGAGTCAATGGAAGCTCAGGGTTTTCTTGATTAGTGTCATCGGATTCTTCACACATCGGGTCTTGTGGACTCCAATGGAGTTGAGTTTGCTACTTTTAAGCTGACGGGCCAACCTACAGGTGGTGGCAGATCTATGAGTCAGGCAGACCCACTGGCGCAACACCACTTATATGGAATCAGTTCTCAGTTCTCTTCTTAGAGAAGTTTATCCCACAGACTCGGAGAGAGGAGTTGCGTAGGGTGTTTTAGTTCTACGCTAAGAGGGTATGACTGCGACCCAGTACGAGATGAGATTCACGAAGTTGGTACGTCATGCAGTATTTTTGGTTCCTACTGAGAGGGAGAAGATCAGGAGGTTCATTGATGGCCTCAACTATGGCCTACGATATGGTTTGTCTTGAGATGCCGAGAAGGATGCTAGATTTGACCAGTTGGTAGAGATTGCTAGACACTTGGAGCATGTTCGCAGGCTAGAGAGAGAATGAGGCCAATAGGCCCCGTGGTTTAGGTGGTTTGTGTGGTGCCTCGTCTAGAGGCCAGTCACATCACAACAGAGGCCATCCTTTCAAGCCCACTCAGGCAGCTCATTTGATTCCTCTTGGTTCTTCAGTTAGCCACAATTTATATAGTGTGTAAGGCCCCGTAAATATTTTCCTAAAAACTGGGGCTCCGTGATGCCAGGGTAGGCGTAGAGGTTAATAATAGTAGAAATTCTTCGCGGAGAGCTTGCAAACCGTGGTTTAGACATTTTGGGTTGAACCGTGCGCTGGGGAGTTGAAGGAAAATGTTGGGCAGAAGTAGGCATTTCTGCGGTCCGTTCTGCGACCGTAGAATGGCCGAAGAGTGGAGCAGTCTTTTGGTCCATTTTTAATGTCATTTTTGCGGTTTATTATGCGACCACATAACTATTTCGCGGGCCGCACTCTTGTCGCATATCCCGCTTTGGGATTTTTCGGAGGAAGGTTCTGCGGTGCACTATGCGACTGTAGGCCGCATAGTGACCGTAGACCTGGTCAGTTCCTTTCCAGTTTTGACACCCCAAATTCGCGGTCATTTCGCGGACTGCATAACCTTTATGCGGTCGTGTATGCGACCATAGAACCTATTCCGGAGCTTCATTTTGGATTTTTTAAAACCCGACCCTACTTTGTTAAAATAGATGTAAGGGGCCATTTTTGAGCAAAATCGGGTACTTTAGAGTGAGAGAGAGAGAGTCCTAGAGGGATAAAGTGATCTTCATCAAGTTACTCTTGAATTCTTGCATAAATCTTTGAAGATTATCAAGAGAAGCACCCTAGGTCTTCATCCTAAAGGTAAGAATCTATGCCCGAGCACTTAATTTCGAAAATCTTCAAAAAATGGGGATAATTAGAAAGATAATTCTTGGGTGTGGGGGTTGTTGTCTTGCATACATGTATCCTTGAAGTATGTGGGAAGGTTGTGTGCTAAATATTGTAGAGAATGGGTTGGGGAATGATGGAATCTTTCACAAAAGGGCCTTAAAAATATTAATGCCTACCTAGTGTTTGATAACGTGCTCAAATGAGCTAGAATCATGATAATCTTCCTAATTTTAGTCCAACTTTTTATATTTCTAAAATATATCGAAGTTTCTAAGAATTTCGGAACATTGTAAAGTTTACGGAAGCTCAATTTAGGTATGTTGGCTAAACCCCCATCTTCTTAGAATCGAATCCCACAGTGTTCATATAATTGGAGTAAGTCCTTGATCATTATTGAATTGGCTATTCCTAATGTGGTTATATTGAAGGATGTATGTTCAATCCTTATTCTAAATGCTTCATCATGTCATCTTGTCATTTGAGGATGTGTTCAAAATGTGGAATATGTGTAAGAAATGTTAAGACTTCATGTCAATATCGAAATAAAGATTGTTATGCCAAATTATATGAAAAGCTTCTTTGTGCCTAAGATTTTCCAAATTGCTCATATGTGAATTTAATGACCTGAATGGGAAGCCCTATTGTTGTTGACAATGACAATGATATTTGAATGTGGAAAAGGGAACTAGAACTATGAAATACGACCAAGTGCCAAGAATGACTTTGTAATCGTGATCACTAGTGCCAATGAATAGAAAGAATATGAACGAAGTATGATGTGAGATGACTGACTGAAAGGGTAATGTCTTGGGTGAGACGGCCTAGCCGATTGGGCCGTGATCGGACGCCAAGCCGCACACATGGTGGTGACTGTGTTGAAAATAATAATTGAAATTGTGGTTATGGTTGATGTCTCAAATGGAACGACCTAGCCGATCGGGCCGAGATCGGACTCCGTGTAAGAATACAGAGGAATTATGAATTATGGAATATCGGCACTAAAGATCACCCAACGTAATAACATGGAAATTGACTCAAAAACTTATGTGATCTTTATTTGATGTTTTAGTATTGTTTGAAGCCCTTATTGAACTCATGACTGTTTTCCCCTTGTATTATTATTCATTCTATTGAGATGGTGTTTAGCTTTACATGCTAGTACTATTCGACAGTACTAATGTCCCTTTTGCCGAGGGCGCTGCATCTTTAAATGGATGTAGGTGGTTCAATAGCAGGCAGTGTTGATCAACTATAGCAGTACACCTTCCTCCTAGCAGACTTGGTGAGCCCCACTTCATTCCGGGGTCATGTATCTTTTGTATATTTTGTTATCACATTTTGAGGTATAGCCGGGGCCTTATTGCCGACACTATCATAACTCTCTTTTGTATCTCTTAGAGGCTCTGTAGACACTATGTGGGTTGTACATGGGTGTTAGAAAAGTCAAACAGATTATGTTGTGTTTTGATCTCTTGTTCCACTTTAGACTATAAAAAGGTGTGTATTTTGAGATATTAACGATGAAGAAACTAATAGAAAGGTTTTGGTATTATATGTATATGATCTTTCTACTGTCTAATTAATGAAATCGTGTCTTCTCTTGATCATGGGTGAGTTGGGTAGAAAGTGTCTAACATGCTTGCTTGACCGAGTTCACTCGGTTGAGTGCCGGTCGCGCTCCCCGAGTTTGGGGCGTGACATAGTTCTCGCCCAGTTCAGTCATTATTTATTGCGCTGCTAGCACAAAGTTCTTATTGTTCTCCATTTGCATAGGGTTCCACATGGAGTTATTTGGGTTATCAGGGTCCGCAGCCTTGTTAATGTAAGGGTTGTTTCGAGTGTGGAGACTTGAGTCATCTCATGAGAGATTGCTGACTTATGAGTAGAGTCCCAAAAAGAAAACATGCAGCCTATATTTTCAGCACCGGTAGACACACCACTCGCACAAACAACAATGGGTGGGGATCAGTCGGGTCGAGGTTTCCCTAGTGGGGGAGGTCAGTCAGGTGGTTAAAAGGCCCGTTGCTATATATTTCCACCAGGCCAGAGGCAGTTGTTTCTGACATTGTGATCACATTTATTATTTCAATGTACCATAAGGATGCTTCAGTATTATTTTACCCTGGTTCCACTAATTCTTATATGGCATCGTATTTTGCTAGTTATTTAGATATGCCTCGCGATTCTTTTGATATTCTCGTTCATGTATCTACACCGGTGGGTGATTCTATTATGGTAGATCATGTATATAGGTTTTGTGTGGTTACCATTGGGGGTTATTAAACCAGAGTTGATCTTTTATTACTTAGTATGTTTGATTTTGAGGTGATTTTGGGTATGGGTTGGTTATCTCCATACCACGCTATTCTTGATTGTTATGCTAAGACCATGATGTTAGTGATGCTGGGGTTGTCGAGGTTGGAGTGGAGATGTTTACTTGGTCACACTCCTAGTAGGGTGATTTCATTCTTGAAGGCTCAACGGATGGTTGACAAGGGGTGTTTGGCGTATTTGGACTTCGTGAGAGATGTTAGTGCCGATACTCCTACTATTGAGTTAGTTCCAGTGGTGAGGGAGTTCTCATATGTGTTTCATGTAGACCTTCCGAGCATTCTAGCCGATAGGGATATTGATTTTGGTATTGATTTGGTACTGGGCACTCAGCCTATCTCTCTTCCATCATATCGCATGGCACCATCAGAGTTGAAGGAATTGAATACAGTTACAGGAGTTGCTTGATAAGAGTTTCATCTAGCCTAGTGTGTCACCTTGGGGTGCACTGATACTATTTGTTAAGAATAAAGATGGTTCTATAAGGATGTGCATTGACTATAGGTTGTTGAACAAGGTTACTATAAAGAACAAGTATCCGCTACCACATATTGATGATTTATTTGACCAGCTTCAAGGTGCTAGGGTATTCTCGAGATACGGGGTACCATTAGTTGAAGATCAGGGCTTCAAATATTACTAAGATGGCTTTCGGGACCCGTTATGGGCATTATGGGTTTTTGGTGATGTTTTTTGGGCTGACCAATGCCCCAACAACTTTCATGCACTTGATGAACATCGTATGTCAGCCTTATTTGATTTCTTCATCATTGTGTTTATTTAGGATATATTGGTGTATTCTCACAGCTGAGAAGAGCATGAGCAACACTTGAGGATCGTGCTCCAGATTTTGAGGGAGAAGAAGCTATATGCTAAGGTCTCCAAGTGTGAGTTTTGGTTAGACTCAGTGGAATTCTTGGGTCACGTAGTGTTTAGTGAGGGTATTAAGATGAATCCTAAGAAGATTGAGGCAGTTCAGAGTTGGCCTAGACCTTCTAATAGATATTCTAAGTTTCCTAGAGTTGGCTAGGTATTATCGCTGTTTTGTAGAGGGGTTTTCATCTACCGTAGCCCTATTGACTAGATTGACGTAGAAGGGTGCCCCATTCAGGTGGTCTGATGAGTGTCAGGAGAGCTTTCAGAAGCTCAAGACTTCCTTGTCTACAACTCTAGTTCTGGTTTTGCCTTCGGCATCGGTTCATACACAATTTATTATGATGTTTCACGAGTTGGCGTTGAGTATGTGTTGATGCAGGATGGTAGAGTGATTGTTTATGCTTCATGTCAGTTGAAGCCCAATGATAAGGACTACCCACTGCACGATTTAGAGTTAGCAGACATTGTTCACGTGCTCAAGATTTAGAGGCATTATCTTTACGATGTGTCTTACGAGGTGTTCACATATCACAGTAGTCTCCAACATCTATTCAGGCAGAAGGATTTGAACTTGAGGAAACAGAGATGGTTAGAGCTATTGAAAGACTATGATATCACCATTATTTATTATTCGAAAAAGGCCGATGTTATGGCTGATGCCTTGAGTAGGTAGGTGGAAAGCATGGGGAGTCTTGCTTTTATTCTAGCAGGGGAGAGACTGTCAGCCTTGGATGTTTAGGCCTTGGCCAATAGGTTCGTGAGGTTGGATATTTCGTAGCCTTGTGTTGTATCACGGTCATCTTTATTTGAGCGCATCACGGCACAACAGTATAATGATCCCCACTTGATTGTCTTAAGGGACACGGTGCAACACGGTGATTCTAAGGAGGTGATTATTAGCGATGATGGGGTATTGAAGTTAGATTTGTGTTCCTAATGTGGATGGCTTGAGATATTTGATACTCGAGGAGGCCCATAGTTCGCGGTATTCCATTCATCTAGGTGACACGAGGGTGTACCATGATTGGAGGCAATATTATTAGTGGCAGAGGATGAAAAAGGTATTATTGAGTATGTTGCATGGTGTTTGAACTGTCAACAGGTTAAATATGAGCATCAGAGACCTGGTGGTTTGCTTTAGAGGTTAGATATACCAGAGTGGAAGTGGGAGCGTATCACTATGGATTTTATAGTTGGGTTGCTATGGACCTTGAGGAGATTTGATGCGGTGTGGGTCATTGTGGACAGGCTAACCAAGTCAGCACACTTCATTCGAGTCATGACTACCTACATTTTAGAGCAGCTGGCTCGAATTTATCTTAGAGAGATTTTTCGCCTTCATGGTGTGCCCGTGTCTATTATCTCGGATCAAGGCACTCAGTACACATCACATTGTTGGAGAGAAGTGCAACATGAATTAGGCACACGGGTGTAAGGCCCCGTAAAATTTCGCAAAGGAAAACTAATATTTCATGGTGCCGGACTAGGATTACGTGTTTGAGGATTGTAGAAATTCTTCGCGGCTCAGACTTTTTAGGGTTGAACAATGCACTAGAAAGTGGATGAAAATTTGGGTAGAAAAATGTACTTCTGTGGCCCACTATGCGGCCGCTGAATCACTCTGCAGACCGCATAATGAAGCAGGGGCGAGGCAGTTTGGGCGAAAGTCTGCGATATATTCTACCACCGCAGACCAGTTTTGCGGTGCATTATGCAACCGCAGAATAGGTCTGCGGGCCGCATAACTACCGCTGACCTAGGTAGATTTTTTTAGTTTTCGGCACAAAATTGTGCGGCCGATATGCAGATCACATATCCATTCTAAGGTCGGATATGCGACCGCATATCCTGTTCCGGAGCTTCATTTTTGGGTTTTTAAAACCCGACCCTACTTCGTTAAATACATGCTTTGAGCCATTTTTGAGTTAAAATTGACACTTCTAGAGTGAGAGAGTTGCCCTAGAGTGAGAAGGTTTTCTTCAATAATTTATTCTTCAATTCTTGCTCGAATCTTGGAATATTAACAAGGAAAACTCACTAGGTCTTCATCCTAAAGGTAAGATTCTACACCCTATCCCTTAATTTCAAATTTTGTCTAGAATTGGGTAATTAGCAAGATAATTTTGGGCATGGGAGTTGTCCATCTTACATGCATGTGTTATCAAAGGGTGTAGGAAGATTGTTGAGCTACAAATGGTAAAGAATGGGTTGTGGTATGAAGGAATCCTCCATAAAAGGGCCTTGAAACCTTAATGCACACCTAGTGTTTGATAAAATACTCAAATGAGCTAGAACCATGATCATCTTCCTAATTTTGGTTCAATTTATTATATTTCTACAATAGATTGAAGTTGCTAAGAATTCCGGAACATTTTAGAGTTTAAGGAAGCTCAATTGAGGTATGTTGGCTAAACTCTTCTCTTAGAATTGAATCCCACGACATTCATGTAATTTATGTAAGTCCCAAGTAGTTCATTATAAAATTGGCTATTCCGAGTAAGATTGGGTTGAAAGATATATGTTTAACAAGTATCCCAAATGCTTTATTTATGTTATGTTATCAATTGAGGATGTGTTAAAAATATGGGTTGTGCATTAAAAATGTTCGACTTCAAGTCAAGTTCAAACGAAGGCTATTATGCTAAATTTTGTGAAGAATATCTATGTGTCTTAGATTTTTAATTGCTCACATATGTACTACATGCCTTGATTTGAAATGTTATTGTTGTTGTTGATGCTGTTGATGTTAGAAAGTGAAAGGGTGAGCATGAAATACTAAATATGGGCAACATGCCAAGAATGATTTTATAATTATGGCCATTAGTACCAATGAAATGAAAAGATGTGAAAGAAGTATGAGATGCGATGATTGATATAAAAAGCTTGATGTCTCGAATAAGATAGCCTAGCTGATCGGGTCTTGATCGGACACCATGCCGCACACATGGTGGTGATTGTGCTGGAAATTATAATTGAAATTGTGATTGTGGTCGATGTCCCTAATGAGATAGCCTAGCCGATCGGGTCGTGATCGGACTCCGTGTTAAAGACGGTGATATTGATTTTGAGAGATTGTGGTTGATGTCTCTGATGAGATAGCCTAGCTGATCGGGTCGTGATCGGACTCCGTGATAAGAGTACGGTGGTATTGTTATTGTGAATAAGGGTATTGTGAACAATGGTATATCGGTACTAAGAACCTCCAACAAAAAAATATGGAAATCAAATTTGAACTCTGTCTTGATCCTAAATTGAGGTTTGATGTTGATTAAGGCTTCCATTGATATTATGATATTCTTGTTTGCATTATTTATCATTCTATTGAGAGGGTCTTTTATCATTCATACTAGTACTATTCCATATGTACTAACGTCCCTTTTGCCGGGGGCGCTGCATCTTTAATGGATGCAGGTGGTTCCACAACATGAGACATTGATCAGTGATAGCGATACATCCTCTTCCTAGCTGACTTGGTGAGACCCACTATATTTCGGGGTCATGTATCTTTTGTTCCTCGTGTATTGTGTTTGAGGTATAGCCGGGGCCTTGTTGCTGGCATTATCATAGTACTCTTTTGTATCTATTAGAGGCTCCGTAGACATAGTGTGGGTTGTGTATTGGTGCTGGAAAAGTCAAACTATATCATGTTGTGGTTGTATTACTTGTTCCATTTTAGACTCTAAAAATGATGAAACTATTGGTAAATGAATTGGTTTTGTAGACATGAACACCTTTTTGTCTAAATATTGAAAATATGTATTATCTCCATTCATGGGTGAGTTTGGGTAGAAGGAAATCTAATAGGCTTGCTTGGCCGTGTTCACTCGGTTGAGTGCCGTTCGCACTCCCCGGTTTGGGGCGTGACAAACTTAGTATCAGAGCCTAAGGTTTTAAAGTATCCTAGGATATCTCGGAGCCGTGTCTAGTAGAGTCCTTCTTATCGGTGTGTTATCGACCACATCTATAATTAGGATGCTATTTGGGCATTTAGGAATAATACTCTTCTTTCATGTTCTTGATCGCGCGATAAAGTTGGATGTAAGATTGTTCCTCTTTTAACTCGTGCTTTACTTTAACTTTCATTATATGGCACTTAAGAAGAAGGCAAGAACTGGCCAAAGAGCCAATGTCACCCCAGGAGTGACAGTGGATCCTATATTTGGTGATGCGGGCGAGAATCCAAGGAGTGAGAATATTCCTCCGGTTACTACATTGCCTGATTCTACTATAACTGATCAGATTGCACCTGTCCATACACTACTGAGGGTGCAACGGTCCCTCCAACTGATATACCAATTCCACCTCTAGTTCCAACTTCCAATTCTGGTATTTCTGATGTTGATCTTATGGGAGCCATACAGATGTTGGCTCAGATAGTGGCTTCCCAGGCCCAGAGATAAAATGTTACACCCACTTCTTCCAGTCATCCAGGGGATTCTACTAGTTCCAGGGTGAACAAGTTTCTCCAGTTGGATCCTCCAGTGTTCACGGGTACTAACCCAGAGGAGGATCCCCAGGACTTCATTGATGAGATGCACAAGACTCTCCGAGTTATGCGTGCTACTGAGATAGCGGCTGTGGAATTAGCCTCCTACCGCCTGAAAGAGGTGGCATATTCATGGTTTTAAGTATGGGAGAAGTCCCGTGAAGAAGGGAGCCCTCCGGCGAGGTGGGGGTAAGTTCGCCGATGCCTTCATTAATCATTTCTTGCCTGCCGAGACTAAGGAAACATGTTCTACTGAGTTTGAGAACTTGAGGCAAGGTAGACTGAGTGTGTGGGATTACCACATGAGACTCGCATACCTATCCAAGTATACTATTTATATATTTCCTACTATAGAGGCTAGAGTTCGCCGGTTTGTACAGGGCCTTAGCCCCTTGGTAATTAATGAGGCCGCTACAGCAGCCTTGAATTCTGATATAAACTATGGAAAGATGGTGGCATTCGCTCAAGCCATAGAGACCCACAAATTGAGGAACAGAATGGAGCGAGAGAGTAGTAATAAGGCCCAGACTGTGGGCAACTTTGGTGCTTCTGGTGGCGGCCGGTCAGCCTTTAGGGAAGGGTCGTCAGGGCCATTATAGTCCTTTGCTCAGTCTTCGGCTAGTGAACTGCCATCAGGGCCCAGTTAGCAGCAACAGTGGAGCCGTTTCAAGCCCAGTCAGGGCAACATGGGATCCAATCAGCAGAGTCGTCATGGTGGTAGATTCCAGCAGAGGAGGCCCTCGTGCCCTAGGTATGGAAAGATTCACTTAGGAATATGCTATATGGACTTACCCATATGCTACGGGTATGGATTGAGGGGTCACATTCAGAGGGATTGTCGTTTGTCCCGCCAGGGTGCGGGCAGTGGTATGGCACAACCAGCCAATTCTGCAGCTACTACATCCGCAACATCTCCTCCAGCTCGAGAAACTCCAACACCTGCAGGGAGTGGTGCAGCTAGGGGTGGAGCACATAGTTCGGGAGGATCCGACCGTTTCTATGCTATAAGGGGTTGCCAGAATTCAGAGGTTATTCTAGATGTTGTCACTGCTATATTGACTATCCAATCCCATGATGTGTATGCTTTTATTGATCCAGGTTCTACTTTGTCATATGTCACTCCTTAACTTCATGAGCCGTTCTCTGTATCTACTCCGGTTTGTGAGTCTATTTTAGCCGCGCAGGTTTATAGGGATTGTGTTATCATGTTACGTGGTCGGGGTGCCATGGCCGATCTCATTGAATTGGGAAAGGTTGATTTTGATGTAATAATGGGTATGAACTGGCTTTATTCTTGTTTTGCCAAGTTTGATTGCTGAACCAGGACTGTTAGGTTCGAATTTCCAAACGAGCCAGTTCTTGAGTGGAAGTGGAATGATGTAGTTCCGAAGGGTAGGTTTATTTCTTACCTTAAGGCCATGAAAATGATCAACAAGGGGTGTATTTACCATTTGGTCCAGGTTACAGACACTGATGCTGAGGCACCTACACTTGAGTCCGTGCCTGCTCTGAATGGATTTCCAGGAGTCTTTCCGGATGAACTCCCTGGGATCCCACCTGACAGGGAGATTGATTTTGGGATTGATGTGATGCCAGACACGCATCCTATATTTATTCCACCCTACAGAATGGCACCGGCAGAATTGAAGGAGCTAAAGGAGCAATTGAGAGATTTGCTAGAAAAAGGTTTGATCCGGCCAAGTGTGTCGCCTTGGGGCACATCGGTCCTTTTTGTAAGAAATAAAGATGGGTCATTAAGAATGTGTATTGACTATCAGCAGCTTAACAAGGTCACAATCAAGAATAAGTACCCACTACCAAGGATAGATGACTTGTTTGACCATTTGCAAGGTGCTAAGTACTTCTCCAAAATTGATTTACGATCCGGATATCACCAATTGAAGATCAGGGAGCAGGATGTTCCGAAAACAGATTTTAGAACCCGATATGGGCACTTTGAATTTTTGGTAATGTCTTTTGGGTTAACAAATGCCCCAACAACTTTCATGGATCTTATGAATCAAGTTTTCAAGCCGTTCCTCCATTTTTTTGTGATAGTGTTCATTGACGATACTCTTGTATATTCACGAAGTCGAGAGGACCATGCTGATCATCTCAGGGTAGTTCTGCAAACCCTATATCAGCACGAATTATATGCAAAGTTTTCAAAGTGTTAATTTTGGCTTGAATCTGCCACATTCTTGGGTCATGTCGTCTCTAGTGAAGGAATCAAGGTTGACCCTCAGAAAATTGCAGTTGTGAAGAATTGGCCAAGGCCTACAACTCCAATAGAGATTCGCAGTTTCTTAGGCTTAGCGGGGTATTACAGAAAGTTTCTGGAAGGGTTCTCAACCATTGCCTCTCCGTTGACTAAGTTGGCGCAGAAGGTAATTAAGTTCCAATGGTCAGATGCATGTGAAAGGAGTTTCTAGGAATTGAAAGCAAGATTGACTACGACACCTGTATTGACCTTACCAGAGGGTGCAAAAGGATTTGTGGTATATTGTGATGCTTTAAGAATTGGGCTTGGGTGTGTATTAATGCAACATGGCAAGGTGATAGCTTATGCTTCTAGGCAACTCAAGAATCATGAGAAAAACTATCCAATACATGACTTAGAACTTGCGGCGGTGGTATTTGCATTGAAAATTTGGCGTCATTATTTATATGCGGTCCATGTTGATATATTCACGGACCATAAGAGCCTTCAATATATTTTCAAGCAGAAGGAATTGAATCTGAGGCAGGGAAGATGGCTTGAGTTACTCAAGGACTATGACATTTATATTCTATATCATCCGGGGAAGGCTAATGTTGTGGCAGATGCTCTTAGACAGAAATCTATGGGTATCTTAGCACACTTGGAGGTATGTCAACGGTCATTGGCCAAGGATGTTCACCGATTGGCTAGTTTGGGAGTTCATCTTGCGGACTCTAGTGAAGGAGGGGTAGTTGTGCAAGGCTGAATCATCACTTATTGTGGAAGTCAAAGAGAAGCAATACAATGATCCATTGTTGGTGAAATTGAAAGAGGGGATTCATAAACATAATACCATGGATTTTTCTCTTGGCATTGGTGATGGTACACTAAGGTACCAAAGGCGTATATGTGTTCCAAATGTAGATAGTCTCCGGGAGAGAATCATGACCGAGGCTCTGACTTCTAGGTATTCCGTGCACCCGGATTCAACAAGAATGTATCATGATCTTAAGGAAGTCTATTGGTGGAATGATATGAAGAGAAATATAGCGGACTTTGTGGCGAGATGTCCAAATTGCTAGCAAGTAAAGGACAAACACCAAAGGCCCGGTGGGTTGGCACAGAACATAGAAATTCCAATATGGAAGTGGGAAATGATTAATATGGACTTTGTGGTAGGATTACCGCGCAAGTTTGACTCAATTTGGGTGATTGTGGATCGACTCACGAAATCAACACACTTTTTGCCGGTTAAGTCTACCGACACAGCGAAACAGTATGCTCAGTTCTATATCAAAAAAATAGTCAGGTTGCATGGAACTCCAGTTTCCATCATTTCTGATCGAGGAGCACAATTCATTGCTAAATTTTGGAGGAAATTTCAGCAAGGTCTGGGTACTCAGGTGAATCTTAATATAGCCTTTCACCCGCAGATTAGCGGGAAGGCAGAGCGGACTATTCAGATGCTTGAGGATATGTTGCATGCTTGCGTTCTAGACTTCAAATGTAGCTGGTATGATCATTTACCACTTATAGAATTTGCATATAACAATAGCTATCATGCTAGCATTCAGATGGCACCGTTCGAGGCTTTATATGGTAGGAGATGTAGATCTCCCATTGGGTGGTTCGAAATTGGGGAAGCAGAGTTGATAGGGCCAAACCTAGTACATCAGGCTATGGAAAAAGTTAAAATCATTAAGGAGCGGTTGAAGAATGCTCAGAGTCGTCAGAAGTCCTATTGAGATGTTTGTCTTAGGGATTTGGAGTTCAAAGAAGATGATTGGGTATTCTTGAAGGTCTCCCCAATGAAGGGTGTAATGCGATTTGGAAAGAAAGGAAAATTGAGTCCGAGGTATGTTGGACCGTACAAAATTATTCAGAGGATTGGTGAGGTGGCGTACAAGCTTGAGCTACCACCTGAGATGTCATTAGTACACCCGGTGTTTCATGTGTCTATGTTGAAGAAAGTAGTAGGAAACCCGATACTCATTGTTCCGATTGAGACTGTTGAGGTTAATGAAAAATTGACTTACGAAGAGATTCCAGTTTCTATCAGTGATCGGCAAGTCCGAAGGTTGAGAAATAAAGAAATTGCATCTGTGAAAGTGCTATGGCGAAACCAACAGGTTGAAATGGCTACTTGGGAGACCGAGGAAGAAATGAAGAAAAAGTATCCTTATTTGTTTGAATAGCCATGTATTTATAAAGTTGTGTTCTAAAAAACAAATAAAATTCTAAGGGTTACCTTCTATGAATTATGTATCATTTGTACAAATTGACGTTAAGGGTGTTCCTTTCTGGTAATATATTGCTTGTGAGGCCTCAATTGGTGTTGTTTTGTGTTAAGTTACATTGTTGGATTATGTATATACTGTTAGGATGTGTTTCTAGGGTTCTCTAGCAGGTGGATAGGCCCCGTTACAAGGGACACTTTGGCGAAAGTTTTGGAAATTAAGGAGTTAACCAAATTTTGAAACTACTGGTGAGTGTGAATTAAGAGTTGGGCCACATTTGATGCTAATAACAGATTTTGACCCTCATTCGAGGACGAATGATCCTAAATGGGGGAGAATGTAAGGCCTCGTAAAATTTTGCAGAGGAAAAATAATATTTCATGGTGCCGGACTAGGCTTACATGTTTAAGGATTGTAGAAACAATGCACTGGGTTGAACAATGCACTGGAAAGTGGAGGAAAATTTGGGCAGAAAAATGTATTTCTTTGGCCCACTATGCGGCCGCAGAATCACTATGCGGACCGCATAATGGTCACAGAATGAAGCAGGGGCGAGGCAGTTTGGGTGAAAGTCTGCGGTGCATTATGCGACCGCAGACCAGTTTTGTGGTGCATTATGCGACCGCAGGACAAGTCTGCGGGCCGCATAACTACCGCAGACCCAGGCAAATTTTTCCAGTTTTCAGCACCAAATTGTGCGGCCGATATGCGGACCACATATCCATTCTGCGGTCGGATATGCGACGGCATACCCTGTTCCGGAGCTTCATTTTTGGGTTTTTAAAACCCGACCCTACTTCGTTAAATACACGCTTTGGGACATTTTTGAGCTAAAATCTGACACTTTTAGAGTGAGAGAGTGCCCTAGAGTGAGAAGGTGTTCTTCAACAATTTGTTCTTCAATTCTTGCTTGAATCTTGGAAGATTAACAAGGAAAACTCACTAGGTCTTCATCCTAAAGGTAAGATTCTACACCCTAACCCTCAATTTCAATTTTTTTTTAGAATTGGGTAATTAGCAAGATAATTTTGGGAATGGGAGTTGTCCATCTTACATGCACGTGTTATCAAAGAGTGTAGGAAGATTGTTGAGCTAAATATTGTAAAGAATGGGTTATGGGATGAAGGAATCCTCCATAAAAGGGCCTTGAAACCTTAATGCACACCTAGTGTTTGATAAAATACTCAAATGAGCTAGAACCATGATCTTCTTCCTAATTTTGGTTCAATTTGTTATATTTCTACAATAGATTGAAGTTGCTAAGAATTCTAGAACATTTTAGAGTTTAAAGAACCTCAATTGAGGTATGTTGGCTAAACTCTTCTTTTAGAATTGAATCCCACGACTTTCATGTAATTTATGTAAGTCCCGAGTGATTCATTATGAAATTGTCTATTCTGAATAAGATTGGGTTGAAAGATATATGTTCAACAAGTATCCCAAATGCTTTATTTATGTTATGTTATCAATTGAGGATGTGTTAAAAATATGGGCTGTGCATTAAATATGTTCGACTTCAAGTCAAGTTCAAACGAAGGCTATTATGGCAAATGTTTTGAAGAATCTCTATGTGCCTTAGATTTTTAATTTCTCATATATGTACTACATGCCTTGATTTGAAATGTTATTATTGTTGTTGATGATATTGATGTTATAAAGTGAAAGGGTGAGCATGAAATACTAAATACGGCCAACGTGCCAAGAATGATTTTATAATTATGGCCATTAGTGCCAATGAAATGAAAAGATGTGAAAGAAGTATGAGATGTGATGATTGATATAAAAAGGTTAATGTCTCGAATAAGACATCCTAACTGATCAGGTCGTGATCGGACACCATGCCGAACACATGGTGGTCATTGTGCTGGAAATTATAATTGAAATTATGATTGTGGTTGATGTCCCTAATGAGATAGCCTAGCCGATTGGGTAGTGATCGGACTCCGTGTTAAAGATGATGGTATTGATTTTGAGAGTGATTGTGGTTTATGTCTCTGATGAGATAGCCTAGCCGATCGGGTCATGATCGGACTCCGTTCTAAGAGTACGGTGGTATTGTTATTGTGAATAAGGGTATTATGAACAATGGTATATCGGTACTAAGAACCTCCAACAAAAAATTATGGAAATCAACTTGAACACTGTCTTGATCCTAAATTGAGGTTTGATGTTGATTAAGGCTTCCATTGATATTATGATATTCTTGTTTGCATTATTTATCATTCTATTGAGAGGATATTTTGTCATTCATACTAGTACTATTCCATATATACTATGTCTCTTTTGCCGGGGGCGCTGCATCTTCAATGGATGCAGGTTGTTCCACAGCAGGAGACATTGATAAGTGATAGTGGTACATCCTCTTCCTAGCTGACTTGGTGAGCCCCACTTCATTTCAGGGTCTTGTATCTTTTGTTCCTCGTGTATTGTGTTTGAGGTATAGGCGGGGCCTTGTTGCCGACATTATCATAGTAATCTTTTGTATCTATTAGAGGCTCCGTAGACATAGTGTGGGTTGTGTATTGGTGCTGGAAAAGTCAAACTATATTATATTGTGGTTGTATTACTTGTTCCATTTGAGACTCTAAAAATGATGAAACTATTGGTAAATGAATTGGTATTGTAGACATGAACACCTTTTTGTCTAATTATTGAAAATATGTATTATCTCAGAGGCGAAATTTCGAGAGATTTTCAGAGGAATTGTTGGGGTAAGAGTTCTTGACTCGATTATGGTTAAATTATACTAATCTATAATTATTATTAGCATGTAATTAAGGATTTGAGTGGGGAAAATTGGGGAAAAAGTGTAGAAGTTCTTAGACTAAGTTTTTCGATTTTGAAAGGCAAAATGAGATCGGATTTGAATAATTCTTGTATGGTTGGACTCGATATCGAATGGGTGTTCAGTTTTAGTAATTTTGGTCGGGTTCTGAGGAGCAGGCATAGGGTGACTTTTTGGAGCGATTTTTCAATTCTTTGCTAAAATCATAATTTTATTATTTAAATTAGTTTCCTATAGTTATATTTATAGTATAAAATTGTTTTGGTTAGATTCGAGCCATTCAGAGTTAGAAAATCGAGGGAAAGACCTTCTAGTTGATTCATTTAGCGTGGTTTGAGGAAAGTGACTTGTCTAACCTTGTGTGGAAGAAATTCCCCTTAGATTTTGATATGGTTGTGATAATTGTGATATGTGGAGGTCGTGTACGCAAGGTGACGAGTGCGTATACGGGCTAATATTGAGATTCCGATTTTAGCTACGTATAGTTTCCTTTTCTGCTTTAATTGAGTTATTTTAGCATGTTATAGTCACCATGTTTAGTCCCATTTCACATGTCTACTTGTCTTATATCTTATTTGCAACTTGTACTACATGTTTAGTTGAATTACGTGCTTTCTTAATTCCGTATTCATTATTTAACTATGAGATTCTTTACTTGAAATTTGCTATCATTGAAATATCTTGCTGTTGAATTTGGTGTTGAGTTGCAAAGGCCGTGGTTTCTATTAAGGCAAAGTGTAAGTCGTGAAATATTATTTTACTGAGTTGTTATATTTTGGCACTTGTGTTATTATTGGGAGGATTGTTTTGTTGTTTGTACAGGGTTTTTGCCGTACTATTGTTACTATTTGCACGGGGTTTCTACCGTATCGTTGTTACTATTGATACGCATGCGGTGGTATAAGGTTTGGGTGTTGAAACACATGCGGTGAGATAAGGTGGGCTTGATACGCGTAGCTAATAGGGAAGCTACTAGAAGTCATGCGGTGTGATAAGGTGGGCTAAGCTATTTTGGGAAAATGAATTTCAAAACTAAATGTAAAGGCTCCCGCGGTGATATAAGGAAAGACTATGAGTTATTTTATGATTTGGGACTATGAGACGGTACCTCGGTAGGGCCCCTGTTGATCTTCTCTATTTGCTGTATTTGTTTGGTTGTTGCTTCCTTAACATGTAAAATCCTTGTTTTCCTTTCGTGTTATATTAACTGCCTTGATTCTATGTTGTTGATTTTCCGTAAATTCTTTATTGTTTCACTTCCTTTGTCATTATCGTTATATCATTATATTTGCTGTCTTGTTTTCTTATTATCTCTAGTAGGGGCCTTGACCTGACCTCGTCGCTACTCTACCGAGGTTAGGCTTGGCACTTACTGGGTACCGTTGTGGTGTACTCATACTATGCTTCTACACATATTTTTGTGCAGATCCATGTACATCTTATCAGTCCCAGCACTAGCGCGCTGAGCTTGCTATTGGAGACTTCAAGGTACACCTGCCCGCGTCCGCACGCCTCAGAGTCCTCTTCTTATCCCGTTCTTCCTTATTTCTTTATACTTTTATAGACAGTGATGTATAGGGTTGTCCCGCACTATATCTAGAGCTTGTGACTTATATTTCATCAGGTTTTGGGGAGTTGTACGCATTGTGTTTATGGATTTTATTTGTGAAACTTGTTGGAGTTTTAAGAATCTAAGTTTTATTTAATGTTTTCCGCATATTGTTAGGCTTATCTAGTATTAGATTCTATGTGCCGTCACGACATTCTATGGAGGGAGTTAAGACGATACCTTACTGATTTGCGAAGCCAAAGAAGAACAAGTCCTTTATCTCAGAGGGGTCCTACTAGTCTTTGAACCAGTAACATGTTTGAAGGTGAATTCGGCAAAGTGTAGCATGTTTAGCATTAATGCAGAACATTGTATAGATGATCTTGCAGAGTTAATAGGCTGTCAAGTGGAGCAGTTACCAATAACTTATTTGGGGCTTCCATTGGGTGCTAGGAAAAACGATCAAAGGATCTGGCAGGGGGTAGTTGATAGATGTTGCAAAAAGTTGACTCCACAGAAAAAGCAATACTTATCCCTTGGAGGCAGACTCACATTGATTAGTAGTGTATTGGATGGAATTCCAACTTATTTGATGTCTTTATTTCATATACCTATAGGTGTGGAGAAGAAACTGAATACTATAAGGAGCAATTTTCTGTGGGAAGGTAGTGCAGAAAATATTGAAATTTTAAGCTTGTGTAGCTTAAAGAAGATGAATGAGAAATGGAGGAAAAATAAAATATTTGAGTTTCCCTCTTTGGCAAAGGGACATTTTTCCATATTGGAGGAAGAAAAGGCTTTTGATGGGTATATATATAATTGCTCTTCTTCTAGCTCTTAAAGAGTTAAGAAGAAGGCAAGCCTCGCGCCGTCGTCGTCGCTCGCTCGGCTTCAGCTTCGGCTTCGGATTCGGATTCGGATTCGGATTCGGATTCGGATTCGGTCAAAGATTGATTGATTAATCTTTTTGGACAAAATTTCTTTTAATTATTTAATTAATTAATGGAGAATTAGAGGAAGAGATTTACATGGAAAAACCTGAGGGTTTTGTGGTTCCTGGTAAAAAAAAAAAAGAAAGTGTGCAAACTTGTTAAGTCGCTTTATGGACTTAAACAAGCACCCAAACAATGGCATGCCAAATTTGACCAAACAATATTGGCAAGTGGGTTTAAAATCAATGAGTGCGACAAATGCGTTTACATTAAAAATACTCCAGGTCATGAAATCATTGTTTGTTTATATGTTGATGACATGTTGATAATGAGCAAAAACATGGCAGATATAAATGCTACTAAGCGCATGTTGGCTAGCAAATTCGATATGAAAGACTTAAGAGTTGATGATGTGATCTTAGGAATCCGAATTCACAAGACTCTACAAGATCTAGGATTATCACAGTCTTACTACATTGAAAAGGTACTTGACAAGTTCAAGTATTTGGATTTCAAAATTGTCAAGACTCCAATTGACGTGAGTTATGCACTTCAAAAGAATGAAGGTGAAAGTGACTCACAACTAGACTATGCAAGAGTATTGGGAAGTTTGATGTATATCATGAATTGTACGCGACTAGATATAGCATGTGCTATTAGTAAACTGAGTCGGTTTACAAGTAATCCCAATCATATACATTGGATGGCAATGAAATGAGTTTTGGGGTATCTCAAATATACCAAAAATTACGCTTTGCATTATAACAAATATCCCTCTATGATCGAGGGATATAGTGATGCAAATTGAATCACTAGATCATCTGAAGTTAAATCCACGAGTGGATATGTTTTCACAATTGAGGGTGGAGCAGTGTCTTAGAAATCATCCAAACAAACGTGCATCGCCCGTTCTACAATGGAATCTGAATTCATAGCTTTAGATAAGGCCGGTGAAGAAGCTGAATGGCTTCGGAATTTCTTGAAAGATATTCCATTTTGGCCCAAACCTTTGGCACCTATTTGTATACATTGTGATAGTCAAGCGGCAATAGGCAGGGCAGGGAGCATTATGTATAACGGAAAATCTCGTCATATACGACGGAGACATAATACCGTTAGACAACTACTCTCTAGTAGTGTTATCACAATTGACTACGTAAAGTCAAGAGATAACGTGTCAGATCCACTTACAAAAGGCCTATCTAGAGAGGCAGTTGAAAGATCATCAAAGGGAATGAGGTTAAGGTCTAAGACAAGTCATCATGGCGGTAACTCTACCTAGCAAACTGGAGATCCCATGAGCTAGGTTCAAAGAGATCAAACAAAGTTATGAATGACGGTTCAACATTATCAAATAACTCAACTCATTCTCGTGATGAAGACAATGTTCACAAATCGAGGTAAAGCATTAAGGCTTTTTGATGAGTCAACAAAGCTTAAAGGTTATTTAATGATTTGCTAAGTCTAGCAGGATATGACCAGATAGTGTGTCTATAGGATTACACGTTTAGAAATCACCTATGTGAGTGTGAAGTATAAGTCACTTCAAGGGGAGTGAAAGTAAATGCCCATTCTCTAAGCACTCATGAAACCGGGCGGTGTTCATGGCTGAAACGAACACAACCGTGAGAACCATAGATGGTTAAGGATTGATTGTGCGACTTATATTGTCTACGTATACAGCAAAGCTCGACGATTCAAAGATATCAAATCTACTGATTGACCGAGTATATCCGATATAAGTTCACTACAGAAAGTTCAAAGGGAAACTTACTTATCCAGATGCAATTAATTCTTGCATGTAAAACACACACATGTCCGTGTATTCCTTTATTTTATAGTCATTCCCCATTCATGTGGGGGATTGTTGGGATTTTAAGCTTGTGTAGCTTAAAGAAGGTGAATGAGAAATGGAGGGAAAATGAAATATTTGAGTTTCCCTCTTTGGCAAAGGGACATTGTCCCATATTAAAGGAAGAAAAGTCTTTCGATGGATATATATATAATTGCTCTTCTTCTAGTTCTTAAAGAGTTAAGAAGAAGGCAAGCCTCACGCCGTCGTTGTCGTCGCTCGTTCGGCTCGGCTCCGGCTTCGGATTCGGATTCGGATTTGGATTTGGTCAAAGATTGATTGATTAATCTTTTTGGATAAAATTTCTTTCAATTATTTAATTAATTAATTAAATAATTAACGAAAAATTCAATCCGGAATAATCCATGACCCGCGACCCGGTCCGGTCAGGCCCGTTTTATTTCCCGAATTATTTTAAATCCATTTTCCCGCAATATTTCAAACAACTTGTTTCAACAGCCATGACTGTTTCTGAAAGGTAGCAAACCTTTTCAGAAACAATGCCAGCAACTCTATAAATATTACTTTGAATCCCAGAATCTTTCCTTACGAAATTTTCTGATCTTCTTCTTCTTCTTCTCCACAAAACTTTCAGTGTGTTTTACAGCCTTCGAGTGACTCGCTGTTCACCGGCATTTTTGGTACCAACACTCCGGTGAGTTAAATCGTTCTATCCTGGGAGGATATATTCCAGCACCTCGGGTACTTGAGGGGAATAATTTCCTTAAGGACACACTGTGTATTCAGTGGGCTCGATTTATTCCTATACTGTTTTTTCCAGAATTTATTTCGTTAAACAAGTATTACTAATTTTCGGTTTTGTTTATATATTTCTGAAAGTTTAATGGTTTAATTGTTTATTACAGCAATACAGATTTATAACATAAAAAAGAAGCTACATCTGGTCAAATGGCAAAAGGTGATGACTGTTAAGAAAGGAGGTGTACCGGGAGTTAGAAACTTGAGATTCCGTAATAAAAGCTTACTTTATAAATGATTATGGAGATATAATAATGGAAAAGAGAGCATCTGGAAGAATATTATAAATGCCAAGTATGAGAAGAAGGAAGTGTGGAGCCCTCCAATTGTCAGGGAGCATCTGGAGCAGTATAGATAAACTGTGGACTGGATTTCAGTAACATACTAAATTGACGTTGGGGAATGGAGCAAAAGTCAGATTCAGATTCTGGATTGAAGTATGGGTGGGGGATGTGAGCTTTAAAGAAAGATTTTCGTCCTTATACAACTGCTCTCTTAATAAAGAAGGAAGTGTTGCTGAGCAATATTCTTCCAATGGCTGGTAGCTAAATTCCAGAAGAGGTTTTAATGATTGGGAGATGGAAAAAGTTTATCAATTATTTCAGTTAATGGATATAGTGGTGATAGAGGAAAATACGGAGGACGCAATCAGTGGCGGACCCAGGATTTTGTGCAAGCGGTTTCAATCTTAGAAGTATATAAGTTTAGTCATAAAATAGTAATTGTCAACTGTAATCCTAATTTATACATATACACAGTATTATTTTTTGATGAAGCAGGTTCAGTTAAACCCGCTTGCCGCCACGCGCGTCCGCCACTGGACCCATGGTTTGGACAACAAGCGCATATATCAATCATTCTGTCAAAAATGGCAGACAATTATGTATCTAATTGGCCATGGAAAATGCTATGTAGTAAAAAGGCACCTGTTAAAGTAGCCTGCTTTGGGTGGTTAGTTATCAGAGAGGCCTGCTTAACTCAAGACAAACTGCAGAAAAAGAGGTTTCAATTTGAGGAATAAGTGCTATATGTGTGAAGAAGGTCTGGAATCAGTCAACCATCTGTTCATTCATTGAAAAATTGCAAAGCAATGTTGGGAGCTATTCTTGAATCGCTGTGGAATTACTTGGATTATGCCCTCAAGCACTAGAAATCTACTGGCTAGCTGGCAAGGACAGAAGATAAGAAAGGAAATGAGGCAGATTTGGAGAATTATCCCATTATGCATATTTTGGACTATCTGGAGTGAGAGGAACAATGTTTGTTTTGAAAATAAAAGAAATCAGATTTCTACCATCAAAAACTCTTGTCTACATAACTTATTTTTTAGGTGTAAGAGGTGTCTATTAGAAAACATGGATCAGTATATGGAATTTTTTGGAATTGCAAGGAAAGATGTAATTAGAGTTTTCAGTAGATGTTGTCGGGTCCTTTTATGTAATTTTCTGTACCATCTTGGTATTTTTATCAATAAAACTTTACCTTATCAAAAAAATTAGTGCTCCAATAACAGTGTTCTTTCCCATAATCATTACTCACTTTGCTGTTAAGCAAATGTTTTCCTCTTATTGTGAGACTTGCTCTGATAGCTTTAGTTGACCTGCACAATTTAAATTCGAAACCTAACAACTTTCATCCAACATCGTCCTCTGCTGTTTAGTTGGTGCATTTCCGAGGGTAGAAGTCCATGTTGAAATTGGCATAGGCTGTCCCAAAACAAGAATCACTTGGCATGGCATTAAACGATAAAACTTTATATAGAAAACACATATCTTACCTTCATTAGTTTTGTGCAAACTTTTCTCACTTTACCTTGCTCTTACTGAGTTGTTTCAAACATCTTTAATAGAAAAACAAAACTTAGGTCAAGCAAACCAAAATTACTAATCAAGAAACTAAAAGAAGAAAGAAAAAGCGCATAGGAGAAAAAACGGAAATATGGCCTATAGGTTGCAAAAAGAATTTCAACATTAAGTGAAAAGTACTTAATTGAACAACAGTAAAGTCAGATATTTGAACTCAAAATTTTTTATTTGAAATTGTGTTTCTTGACCACTAGACTATCACAACAATCATATCTCCAGTAGCACTTTTGATAGTCGTAACTTGTGAGTCATATTCCATAGCACTTGCTCTATTGCTCCAAAAAATAACAAGAATAAATAAATAAATTATTGTTTTATACATGCATCGTTTTTTCTTTTTGTTTCTTAGACATTCATATTTTTACCCTTCCCGAGCTCCCCACTTTGTTCCTTGGTGACTCAAACCCTCAACTTTAGGGTTGGAAGCATCTAGTATTCAAATTCACTATGCTAATTGATGTGGATTTTCACGAAGTAGGCTCAGTTTTCCCAGCAGACCCAAAACATGGTCCAAGAAATCACCAAAATATTCAACCATACAGAAAGTGGAGAAGCATTGTTGCGGCCACACGCACACACAAGTATACGCGGTCGTTAAGTAATAAAGTGACTAGAAATTGGATGTCAAACCCACGAAGATTTATGATCAACTATTGTCCTATCTAAACTATCTATAAATTTATTGCTCAAGTGGTTGTGAAGAAGATGATTGCTCAA